>NW_010103033.1:29019-60962 GCF_000699245.1 Pterocles gutturalis | reverse complement strand
TGTTTGGAGTGGAATGGATTCAGTCTAACATTGTAGTCTAGATTAATCTCAAATAATATTAGGTACATACCTGTGGCACCAAATACAAGTTTAGTCCCTGAGAAAAACACATCTAGAGAGTTAATCTGTCCTGTCATACGGTGGTGCATACGGAGCTCTGTATTGACTTCAGAGAAAACTTCTTGAATTGTCTGTCGTAGGATATGAACAACATGATTTTTAAAATTCCAGCCTTAGAGATTTAGACAATTTTCTGTTCATCCACTGAGACAGGGCTGACTCTCATAGGTTTTGACTCTTACTTCACATGATGCTTCACAATCTCTCACATACAATTCTATGCTTTACAAATGTTCTAGCTGCTGCAAGGATGCATCATTTTGATGGGGGAGAAATTATTTGCTCAGCCATGAAGAAGAGAGGAAGAGAAGCAGTGGCTTTGAGAGAGGATGAGGGAAACCTACGACAGAGTTTTCAAATTCTTGATTTAGAGAGTCAGACATGCCCACATACCGTAAAAACCTCTACTTGCTTCTCTCCCTCTGAATGAATTAAATATCAAGTCCCAAATATTCAAAATGGAGAGGCTGCAGGAATCACAACCACACAAGACATACAGTTTCTGTGGCAGAGCGGTAGTCTAGCTGTATTTAGCCTTCCCTATGTCCACTTGTTTAATTTATGAAACCAAAAAGATTTCAGTGTTCTTGAGACTTTTGCGTAACTGCTTTAATCTTTGCAATTGTTACTCATCAATAAACTAGGGGATCCAGAACAAGAACAGATTTTCTGCTAGAACTAGTCATTTACAGGAGCAATTTTAGATACAAGAGAAACATGTGCGAGTATTAAGGTCAGACATGGGGTAAGATTTACTTATGTCATACATTTAGAAATTTTAATGGAAATGGACAGACAAACATAGCATTTGAATTATTCCTTTAAAATCTTTCTTGAGGTATGAGTAGATCATAGCAGCTTTGTTTTTGCAACATTCACAGTTCCTTTCCCGACTCCCACTGGAGGACAGCAGATTATTGTCTTCAGTGGAACATCAGATTCCTCACCTGCTCACCCAGTTACGTACCCTAACCTGCAACGAAATGAGAGGGAAATTTGAGGGTGTCTCCTACTCTCTGGCCACTTTTGGCAAGTAGCTACTACTCTTTCTGTACACCTTGTGTAGAGCTGAGCACAGCAGTAAGGAGGGTCCTACTTTCCTCTTAGCAGAGGTACTGAGCTAGCTCGGAGTGCAGCAAGGAAAAAGGTTGTTACCAAACTCAGAAGTGGTTGGAAATCCAGACTTGGGGAAGAGATAACTGAAAAAGCAAGAAGGGGAGTTTTCTTGAACTTCCATCCTGAATAATAAACATCACTGCTTGAAATAAATCACTTGATTGTAGTATCATATTGTATTTTATACCTTTTTTAGTCAGACATTATTACTCATAAACTAAATAATATGATCTTTTTTTAAGAGCTGAGATCATGCCTAGAAATATGTCCAAACATGACTAGACATTGTAATTCATCTTTTTTCAAGGTTTTTGCTAGCCAAGAGCCAACATCTGTACTGAAGTAGAAAGGATTTTGGAGAAGATGGGTTGTTTCTAAAGAAACTGGTGTGTCATTTTCGGAATGCTGCTGAAATTAAGAATGAGGGTAACGACAGTCTCCTTTCTTTGAAAAGAGCCCGTCAGTCCATGCTAGGGCAGGGTGAAATATTAGTAGAAGAATATGGGTTTTTAATCTGTATTTTAGAAAAGATAAAACCAGAGCTTTGAACTGATTTAAACCCGTGACTTTAAAGTGAGGTAAATTCTTCAGAGTTAACTTTCTGGACCCAGAGGCCTTTCGCTGCACAGGATCCACACTGCAGACAGAACCCTCAGGCTTCCTATCCCTGAGCACAGTTGAGGTTTGGGTCATTTGTATGCCACTGAAATGCTTTTGTGGTGCACTACGGTGGTTTTATTTTAAAAAACCGCGTAGACCTTCTATTTCCCTCCAACCAGTACTGCTGGGTTTGGAATCGACTGGATTTGTGTGTACATACCCAGAGGACTGGAGCTCATCCAGTACCAGGTCTAGAGCAATTCTAACTCATATTGGCTTTTCCAATATGTTTTTATAATCACACTTAATTATGTGTAGGAGAAATAACTAATTATCAAAGTGCATAGCTTTCCTCCCCCAAGAAAATGTACGATAATTATTTTGCTTATTAGATTTTGTAACCCATGCAACCATTGTTAACAGAAAAGGTACCAAACGTAGAAAATATTATTTCCTTCTCCCGAGTGTTTAGTACAACAATATAAGCATTGACCGTTGTGTACTTTGGTATTATTTTCCTTTCCTGCTTATAGTCCCTTCTCATGTTTCTCCATCATTTTAGGCCCCTAATAGGGATAGGATGAACCCATTGATGTCGGCACATGGAGGCCTGCTAGTAGCATGCCTTTGGTTTTAGTCTCCTAGCAGCAGCCATTCATGTTATGTGGGCTTTCTTTTTTGGGCATTGCCCACCCCTGAAACTGACTTCAGGCATTTTTCACTGCCTGTTCTGCATGAATAGCCACAGGCCTCTTGCCAATTGTCCCCCCTTCTTGAAAGCCAGCCTCAGCCAAAGGCCTTTTCAAGTGTGATCCCAGAGTGCCACACAGGCTTTCAGGGTATTGTTGTCGAGATGAGGGCCCTGCACTGGAAAGTGGGGTCAGAAGAGAAAGCACAATAAGGGGTGATGGAGGCTTCATGCAGTCCTAAGATGCTGGCCTGTTTATTAATTTACAAAACTAATGTCACTGTCTTTAGAGAAGAGATTGAGTGAAAAAGATGCCCTTTGAAGAGAAGAACTGCTTTTGATGCATTACCAAAACATCGCTCCCCTTATTAAATTGATTTTATGGCAGCAAGTACAGCTAATAAAAGTTCAGAAACACCAATAAAATATTGAAGGCCTGGATTCAGTGTTTTCTTTTTTTCTTCATCAGCTCAGACACAATTCATGTTAATGGGTTTTACAAGTTGTCCTTGGGCAAAAAAATCCTTAAATATAATGGGTGCAAATATCTGGTCTTCCTTATGCATGTCACACAAGCTATTAGTCAAGACAGCACAATAGTGCAGGCGCTTTAACAGAGCTCTTCCTCATATAGAACATAATGAAATATTCAAGCAGAATTTTTTTATCTTTTGGTATTTGGAGGGAAACTAAAAGGGTAGGGGTCCATGAATCTTGAGTATAACATATACAAGTGGCTTGACTTGTAGAACGATTCAAAGCTGGGCTCGAATGTTGCTCCTGCAGTCACTGTTGGTGCAGGTTCGTGGATCTAGGCAAGGATTTCTCCAATTTGCTTGGTCCTGTGACATTAGATGGAGTCCTGTCATCTAGTAGTATATAAGCTTTGAGTTGCAGGTTTTAGTCTAAGAGTAACCTTGGGAATAAATGTGGCTTCTTGCTTCCTTCTTCTTCTTCTTCTTGCCCATACCTGGTCAAAAGAGAGACTTACTGTATCCTTTCACAGCCACATGCGTGGTGGTTTGATTTTGCTGACCACTTGCCACTTCAAACTGCAAACTGTTTTCCATGGCTCTCCTGCCTCCAAACAAAAAGACAGAGATGCTGCTCTCTCCATCTCAGCTCAGCTCACAGAGCGGTGTGTCATGTTCTCTTATTGCCCAAAGAAACCAAACCAGGACAAGTGTCTTTATCTGCAGATGGCTTATCAATTCCACAAGTGGTGGTTCTCACGAGCTGCAGGAGATGCATGACGACTATCATTGCAGATACTACTTAGGACTGAATTTAGGGACTTCTGATGCCACAAGTATGAAATTCTACAGCTGGAACTAAACACAACTGTCATTAGACTTGTATCCTTTGTAAGCTGGATGCAGAATGAAGGCATTCCAGTCTGACCAGTGGGGTACAGATGCAAGATTAGGAGTCAGTTTTAAACATGTGGCCATAAATGTGTGATTGAATTTTAAGTGCTTTCAATTAATGTAGATCAAAAGAGACTTTTGTAGTTGGACAGACTTTCAAAAGTACCAGACTTCAAGCATAAATCTGTCCAGTCTTCCTTTGTTTTCCATAACTTGTCTTGCCATGTTTGTTAATTATGGAAGGCATTTAGGACTTGCTCTGTCTCATCCAGTTTCTTCTCTTCTTTAGTGCTCCAGCAGTGAAGTCAGCAGTTTTACAATCCACTGCCTTGAACCCTGAAAGCCATTTATGGCCAGCAAGTGGGTGTAAATTGCTAATGGTAACATTTTAAGTCTACTCTGTACGCAAAGCAGTGAGGATTGGTCCATGGAACAAAAAAATAGTTATAACCTACTCACCTTCCTAGTAGCAGAAAATAATTCAAAGGATCGTTATCCCTTCTTTAAATGATAATGCAGGAGAAATAAGTTTAAGATGAGGAAAGCTCTTACCCGAAAGCAAATACCAGAACATCACTCACTATGATAAACATTTGTAACTTTTAATTATATGTTTGTTTCAGTTTTCAACTATGCTGCAGACAGCACAGTTCACAGATTCATCCAGGTTGAATGTTAGCCTCCGTGCTTCTATCAAATACATGCTCTCAGACTAATATATTTGGTTACTGATATACACATTTCAATCAAAAATGTGGGTGTTTTTTGCTTTCCTTAACAACACATTCTATTACCAGTTTTGGTATATATGTTGATAGCTGATTCTCTATAAATTATTTTTATTTGAGAAAGACAGTATATTTTCAAACACAGAATTCAGGAGAATAAGGAGACCAGTTAGTCAATTATTCTGTTTAATAAACTCACATAATTTTGTACTTGCAAATATCTGGTACTGCACACCACACTACAAAGGTGTAAAGGGCTTTTGCACACATCATCCTCTAATTAAAATTGGCTAATTTGAAAACGGCTCCTTGAATTATGTTTAAGAAGTCAGATTATCCAGCAGTGATTTCATGATCAGCAGTCTCAAAGTCAAGGTCAAATATAACATTAATGGATGTCTTTCTCCTCCTATTAATAAAGAATGTAAAAATGAAAGGGTGCTAAGCTGACACTGCTTCAATCAAGACTGAAAGCTAATAACTGCATCTATAACGTAGCATCTTTGCAAAAAAGCTTGCCTTGAGTGCAGTAATAAGCACTGAACGGCTCCGCAGCCTGTGGCGAGAAATCCAACATTCTCGACCAATTTGGGACTTGCCTGTACAAGACCTGTTTATTTTGGCTTTGGGATGGGGAGAGGATTTGTCCTCCGTATATAAACAACCACAGATAACAGGATGTCAATAGACATGTTTCAATATTTACCTTTTAAAAATTAATCAAACTAACCACAGTAAAAATACTGAGATAGACATATGGCAAGTACTAGTAAACTTCTTATGAATTGTTTTCCTTTTCCTTCCTTATGAACATCAATAAGTGGTTAGAGTCCCCAGGAAAGCTACTCTGGCAAACTTGGCACTCTCATGGCAGGAATAAGCATAGTTGTGACCAGGTCAAGAAAATCCCCAGTGTGGGGAGTGGTTTTATGATGGCTTAGAGGCACTACAGGATAAAAAAATGTGTCTGGTAAAGATAGCGGTATGAGTAATTCTCAAAAGAAGTTCAGCATTTTAGTTCAGAGAACAAGCTAAATAGGTTATCTGAGGTTCTCTGAATCTCACTGATGTAAAACTCAAGCAGCAATCTTATGAGAACAAGACTTCACATGACATTTCAAACTTCTGCTTCTGGTCCATTTAAAAATTAAAACAGAAATGTAAGAATGAAATAATCCCTTTGAAAAGGAAGTTAATGCAACATGTTTTATAGTAACCGAGTTTTGACTTGGTTAACTTTGGGTTTAGGTGTGATTTTGGACGATCTTATGCTTAATTTAAGCCATTATCTGTTCTCTAAATTGTTGTGGGTTTTCGGACCTATCTGGTCAATATCGATATCAGATTCCAAAGCAATACAGCATGGGGTTAGCATTAAATGGGGTTAGCAGTGCATATTTCCACATCCTTTATTTTTCTCTCTGTTTGGGGCTTTTTTACTTATTTCACAGCTATTTATCATCTGAAGGAAAAAGGAAAGGAGAGAATGCACAAGTCAAAATAATTTTTTAGAAAAAAAATAAATCTGTTTCCTTTAATCAGATAATGTTTTATTTTCACTCCACCAAATAGATAAACTGCCTGAGAAAATTAGGTTAAATGAAGAGTAGCGACGTTGTGGTAACGGTGGACAGCGGCTTTGAACAAAATGGTCAAGCTATGAGGAAAAGACACTGGTGGTATTTTGCAGTGGATAGAGCATTGTAGCATTTCTGTCTTTTTCTCAGCATTTTTAGAAAGGTTTATCATTTTAGTACATGACTTTTGGAAAGGCTCAGCTTCCCAACGAAGCTAAAGAGGCAGATGGATTTTCAGAAGGAAATCTGGCTCAATATCTTGTGGTGGGAGGTCATGGATATGGACTGGTCCGTAAAATCTGGCTCTCATTTAGCTCCCCAAATGGCAACTGTGCTGTTTTAAAATCTTTACCTCAACTGGAATGGCTGGGAGCCTGAAAAAAAAAAAAATCTTAATTCTGCTTTTGAGACCCTTTAATGTGCATCCCTACTTGGAGGGACTTGGAGTCATCTACTGAGTCCTGCCTGTGTCCTTCTGTCTGTCTGACTCACACTGAAGCAGTTCCTGGGCATGGATCTGCAGATAGACTTGGGCAGAGCTGTTACCTCAGAATCCCTTCTGCGTGAATTGGTTCATCTTGTCATTGCTTGAAATTGCAACAGCAAGCTTCCTCATCTCAAAGGGACTTTGTTTTCTCGTTTTTGTTTTGCAGAGCAGTCTGAAATGACCAGAAGATCCATGGGAATGGAAGTGTTGTGAAGGAGGAAGGTATGGTTTCAATTAATTTTCAGCTTTAGCAGCACCAAAATGTTTCACAAAAATACATTAATTTTGAGAGGATTTGGACTTTAAAGTTCAAGTTTGGTTCTGACCAGGGAGAAATAGAGTCACATGACATGAGAACCTGTGGGATTTTTTTAAGAGAAGAGAAATTAATTTTGAAAATGTTTGAAAATTTTTGGTTTTATTGTACTGCAAAACAAAAACAATGTTAGGGATTCAGAACTAGTAGAGTGTAGAAGCAAATTTGTCCTTCACTGGCTTTTTCTTTGAAAATTATAAACACGGAAACCAAAGAATCCGTCTGATCACCTTGGTGTTATTGCTGTCTTCTAGTTCTTCTGCTCTGGAAGTGTGACTGATGTGTAAAGCTTTAAATGGTAATAAAGTGTTAGGAATAGGATTTCTGTGTGGTCCCTGTGCCAGCATCAGATAAAAGATCCAATACAGCTAATCTGTTCAAATTTAATGAATGTCCTGCTGGCTTTTAAGGGAGCTGGCTGCCTGACTACCCTCTGAGACTTTAAAAATCTCCTCCTATTTTTGTAGAATTTTGTCAGGAAACCAGATTGAGTGAGCCCATATAGAAAATGCCATTGCCGTTCCTACAGGTTTCCACAAGACATTTGACCCCTCCCCTCCCTTTCTTTCTTCTTTTTATACCTCTCTGGAATGCAGATATTTTGGTTAATTTTCTCCAGCTGTCACAGAGTCTCACAGGAAAATGACCTCGCAGAGTGACCACTTCCCCTATGCCTTGACTTAAGGAGATTTTTTTTTTCTTGCAGAACTTTCACCACATCATCCACATCCACTGACTGAGAAAAAATTACACCCTTTAGAAAAAAAAAAAAAAAAGGAACCAAATCAGATCAGTTTAGATTGGTTTTCTCAATTTACATTGCTATTTCATTTCAGTTAGTGTAGCAGAAACATTACCCATTCCTGTTAAAGAGCAGGGAGATGTTAGCATTTGGATATCTTCTTATAAGAATGTTTTTCAGCATGCAATTAGTTGATTCATTTAGTAACGACAGCAGGCTCAGCAAATTCGAGGATCAGACTTCTTGATTCTTTTGGTTTTTTAAATATACTGTCTAGAGGGGCAAATTTTATTGCAAAAACTATGTTTCAAGTCTAGTGTTCTGAAATATCTCTATGAAAAAATCAACAAAACACCAGATGATAAATATCTATGGGTTATGAAATATGGAAATGAGATGCATGTACCTCAGAAGCTAATGGTTTATTAAGTACCATGATAAAAATAAGGACAATATGTACTAAGAAAATGGCAATGCAGTTTTTGTTGGCTTCCCTCACTCCTGAGGTAAATCGTGTTTTATCCTCTGTTTCATTCCTGCAAGGAATTTGAAATCAATGGGCTCTTAAAGGGTGTAATGTTAAGCATGTGCATCAGTCGTTGCAGAATCAGGGTCCCCCAGTTCTTCAAGAAGGTACTTAGGGCAGCCACTGCATTTTCATTCTCCAATTCTGCAGTTCTCAAAAAGAAGGACTGAAGTTTTAGTTGGCTGTGCATCTCTTCCTGTAGCCTTTTTGTAGTACCTTTTGTCAAGCATGCCGTTCCTCCTCCTGTGAGTGCCTTCCCAGTTATCATGAAGAGCTGGTTAGTCAAGCTGATAGAATCCCAAGGATTTCCAACCATCATTTTTCCCCACTGATGTTCTTTACTGCCTTATGCTTTGAATTTACCCTGTCTTCTACACTGAGTTTGAATGAGAAGAAGAGAAAGATGGGGACTGCAAAGAGGCTGCAGTTTTTACTACACCGGCAAATGAATATGCTTTGAATTTACCCTGTCTTCTACACTGAGTTTGAATGAGAAGAAGAGAAAGATGGGGACTGCAGAGGCTGCAGTTTTTACTACACCAGCAAATGAAATTTCTGTAATCTCTCTAAAGGCCGGTCAGATTGCTCTTGTGCAGTGACGAGATTTGGGGCTTTTCTGTCCTGTGTGCAGCACTTATGCCTTGTGGAGTAACGAGGTCACGTATTTGAAAGTGTGGGCCTGAGCTGCAAAGGGCTAAGTGTGGTCATTATGGGATGAGCCTGGCACAGATACGGGGCAAATAGGGCTTGAAAATAATGAGATTTGATCATGTCACAAAGGAACTGAATTAGGGTTTACAGGTGAGAAAAATGGTGGTGTAACTGTTGAATACTTGGGTTTTAAACCCTGTTGAGGATTCTAGGGTTTTCATGCAAGCTATAAATCATGACTCTCTCTGTGTATCTGTGACATTGCAGGGATGTAATCACCCTAGCTTGTGACGAGGCTGTATATTCCTCCTCCCCATAGACACTGACCACAGTAATGGATGGGAAAAGCAGCTTTGTTTGATAACGCACGCAGCTGGATCTGGCAGCTAGTTACGCAAGGTTACCAGCTGATGTGTGACTTCAGCACTGCTGCTCAGGTTCGGTGTGTGGCCAGATGCGCTGCCCCAGCTGCTGCTGATTCAGGTCACTGCTCCTGTCTGTCCCAACTGCTTCTCTTCATCCGTTCCCTTAACCCCCAAACTGGAACCAGATTGTGCCAAAAAGATGTGGCAAATCTGAGGAACGGGAAGGGAAGAGGGTCGGTGACACAATTGCTGCAACAATATAAAGGCTCACAAACTCGTAACTGGCATTAGCCATGGCCTGAGCAGCGTGTCCGGCTGTGCTCTTCAGGGGTGCTCAGCCATACGCTGATCTCACTCGCTGGAGAGCTCGTCTTAGCTGCAGCTGCTAAAGGATATGTTTTTGGAGCAGCACTGCAAGATGCAATCCTGCCACCACTTGAAAAGTGGCCATATTGACTCTGTCGTAAATTGGGAATAAGTGAGTAGGAAAATGCTTCAAAACTGCATGCGACGTTCTTTCACTTGCATGTATACCGAAACAATCCCATTTATTTCTATGGAAATTCTTCCAGAGTAAGCTTTGGCTGAGATGAAAAAAAAAATCTTTTCCTAACTGATTCTTTTTTACATGAGCTGAATTTTTACAGCTAAAACCTTTGTAATTCATGAAATCCGATAGAGAGGTTTCCTGAGTCCTTTTAGCCTTAACCACAGAAGTAAAGAAGAATGGTTCTAATGGTATAACAGTCTTATATCCATGCCCGGTCACA
Organism: Pterocles gutturalis; assembly: GCF_000699245.1. Lineage (NCBI taxonomy): Eukaryota > Metazoa > Chordata > Aves > Pterocliformes > Pteroclidae > Pterocles > Pterocles gutturalis. The sequence goes on along the minus strand of NW_010103033.1, from coordinate 50,909 downwards.
AATGCTTGCTTTACACAGGATGGAAAACACTGTTATTGACAATAATGTGAATAATATGGATGATAGGTGTAATAACTATTTTCTTGGAATTAGTATCTATGGGATATTATGGCTCAATAACGTTGCTTCACCTCTCAAAGAGAAGCATGCGATTTCCAACACGTAGATTTTTTAAAGATCAGTCAATATAAAAACAAGTGGTCCTAGGAAATTGTTTAACCTAGAAGGTGAACATTGTATCTCTTGTGTTTAGGAAATGAAAATGGGTTCTTTGTAGCTGACACATATACACAATTACATAAACACGTCCCTATTAAGTTGGATGGATTCTTTGCATTTCAAACTCTATCCATTCTAGGAGGAAAAGAGGGGATGAACCAGAGAATGAATACCATATTCCAGCTGATAAGTGTTTCCTCACATGTATCTGTTTCAGGAAAAGACTTCAGCATATGTTTAACTTTAAGCATGTGCTCAGGTCTCCCTGGATTTAAGCATGCACTGATCGAGGATGCTTTCTTAAATAGAAGCAATATGTTGTCCCAGTGAAGTCAGCTTGATTTGCCAACTACTCCCATCCTGTACCTATAGTTGATTTCAACAGGCATCTGTAAGAAAGGGGAAGCTGAGGTCTTTAGAGCAGCTCCTGCCTCCAAAATGGATTTTGTTCTTTGTGGTACGAAGCGCAGTCTTTCCAGTGCCAAAGCTTTTTCCTATCAAAATAAACACAATGTAGCATAATGGGGCTGCAGTCTCCTTTTGTAGTGTATGGGAAAATAATAAAACTCTTACTATAGTATTTTTTGTACTTTCCCTTTTTTCCCTGTCTTTCCCGTCTGACTACTGCCTCTAATGACCAAGTCATCCCTGCTCACAAGTACAAGAGGAGTTGCTTTCTTATGAAGGGGGAGAATAAAAGGCATGGGGAGTGACCAGGTCATATTCTTGACAGTCTCCTGTATTTAGACTCCTTTCAGCTTAGTTTTTGGTGACGAACTGCACAGCTGTAATGCCTTACATTTACCAGCCTGCATATATGAAAGATGTGTAATGTTAACTAAGCCCTTTCCCGTCCCTCATGGAAGACCACCCTGCCTGCAAACTCTCCAGAGGAAAACACGGCATGTCCTGATCAGAAACTGCCTTTCTTGGCAGAAATACAGTATGTTGCATTAACCAAAATAGCATTTTTTAAGACATTTTTGATGGTGGCTGCTTTTTATTTAAATTTTCATTTTGCTTGTGTAAACGGATCTCATTTGGTCTTTACATCCCGACTTCACAGGACTATCTGAAAGCCTTGTTTACATTTGGCAGTGGAAATTGTTTCAAGCCTTGCGCAAAACCTTCAAAACCTGATACGCTTCAGGCAGAAAAAGGACTGGATTCTCCTTAGTCCTCTAGACAGCAATTTTCTCTGGGACAACCTTTCTGGTGATGAAAGCTCCCTAATCCTTCCTCACCACTGACAGTGCAGTTTTTCTACAGGGTAGGAAGTGTTATTAAGCAAAAGACACTTTCAAAACTTGTTCCACTTCTCTAATATTGGCTTCTCTGTGTCTTCACTTGTTGCTGTGTGTTCCCCAGCTCCACCCCTGTGAGTTTATCAATATACATCACTTGTTTTCTAACAGTAAGTAGCTCAGCCCCCAAAAGCTGCAATTACCATAGAAATAGCAATAATTACGAACACAGCCATTTACTTACTTGTTGTGAACACAACTGTGGCAACATCATTTTGACTCTGATTGTATGGGTAAAGGGAAAGCCTGGGATAATTGACTCCAGGGAATCACTTTAAGTTCACAAGGGCACAACTGCTTTTAGAACCTGGCCCCGGGAAATTCATACTGGCAGCACCAGTACGGTCCGAGGACATAACAAACATACCCAAACACTATCCTTCTTGTTCCTCCTCGAATCGTGGGTATGAAGCTTCTTGCTTCAACTGTTGCTCTATATACACGTCAGCACAGCATAAAATACACTGTCTGGATGGTCTGCTTGAGCCTGCAAGGTGCAAGATTTGTAGAACTAAACCCTTCTCTCTTTAACCCCATTTCAGCAGTGGAATTTCACTCAAACAAAGAAGGCCATTCCTGATTTACCTCCAAATAATCTCAGGGACACTCGGCTAATCTCAGGGTGCTGGGTTGAATCCTACACTAGGAAACTGTAGCTTGAGTTGATGTTTTCTAATGAGAGATTTATCAATCAGAAAGGGCTGAACTGTAAGGCTAGTGGTGACAATGAGCCACTTCGTTGCGCTGTCCCAGTTTTCCCAAGTGTGAGATGGTTGTAATGACGTTAATTTACCTCCTAAGAGTAAATTGCAGGAGGGCTTACAAAGGGGTATCAAATGTGTGGCTCTAGATGTGAAATCTCCAGGTTTAGACAGGTACTTTTTGTAGATCTCAGGAGAAGTGTCTGTCTTTTCCTGTCCTTCATTCCAGAATGCGTGAAGTGGTGACCATCCTACATAAAATCCTTGACCTTGTTTTATGCATCTGTCTGGTATTTTTCCCTCTCAGCCCGTGGTGAGAGAGAGCACTCTCATCTCTCTAATCCCCAAACTTTTCTGCAAGAAAGGTAAATATTACTCTCTGTATTTTGCAGACGGAAAAACTGAGAAAAGAGGTTAAATGGCATAGTCTAATAATAGACAGAGATAACACACGTGGGAGCAATACGTATGGGCAGAAATTTTGGGCCTCTTGGAAGTGTTCAGGATCACTGTGCAAATTCAGCTAAAGGCTAAACGCTGCATTTGTGTGCACCTGGAAATGTCTGCTTTCCTGTGCACCTCTGTATACTGTGATGTATGTACTCACACAGACAGGGGCAGATGTCATTATGGTAATGATGATATGAAGCTATATTAGAGTATGTTTTCCACTCTGGTGCTAATCCACTCAAATGTCCACGGAATAATACCCCAACTTTGTGTGCCATCTCCCATTCTTCCTGTGGGATTTAGGACCAGTTTCTAGACATACAGAGGAGGCAGCTGGCATCCTCACCTCTCTCTTCCGTCAGCTTATGTCTTCAGTAGAAATGGAAGGACCAAATTCTGCCAAGTTTCTTAGTAATTCTCTGGACTGTGAGGGTTTGGGGGATTTTTTTTAGTGGTGGTGGTGGCTTTCAGAAAGGCTTATGGGCCATCCTCCTGCCTTTCTGTGTGCAAAGTACAAGGGATTTTTTCAATTTTGAAAACAATCATATGTATTTATTTAATGTACTTCCTGTGGTAACGTCATGTACCAATGAAGCTAAAGACGGAGAGTGCTGGGATGTCTTTCATTCATTTGCTGTATTTGGAAAATAAGAGGAATAGACCTTGATTAGCATAACACAGTCTGTTAGGTCCCATACTTTTACCCCTCAAAGGTCTTCCTGTTTCCTTGAGTTTTGATAAAATGGCTGATACACTGCTAAATTGCTAGGGAAGTTAAGAATAACACTAATTTAATGAGAGAGTTAGATTAAAAATATGTTGTAGAGCTGGACGGCTGCTTTTGCTTCTTTTTTAACTTTTTTTTTATTCCTGATGCTGGGTCTTGGTTTCTGTAGCCATGCAGCATATGAATCAGAGAGAACCCACCCTGTGCTTTGGCATAACTCTTAAAGCTCTGACAGTTCTTCTTTCTTCAGCAGTAATTAAACAAGTAAAAACTGGTTACTTTGGTTAGCAGATATAAATGTGGAAAATATTCACAAATACATATCACTGGGCGTGTGTGTCTAAGGAATCTGGATGAGCTGTGGTTGGACTCTCCTTTCCCACATACTTACAACAAAGGTGCTTTATCCAACAAAGCAATCTGGCCAAGGTCTTCTATTTCAGCTAATTCATGTTCTCTCTTTCTTTGTAAGGCTTGAAGCTTTGCTGATAGTGCAGTTCAGTCCAACCCTTAACAACAGGAGGCACTATTAGGGATAGGACTCAGCAAGAGGAAAAATCAGTTAAAGCCAGGATGAGACAGTCTCGCAGAACTAAGACCCAGCCTGCCCTTAATTTTTTGCGTTGATTTGACTGTTCCAGTTAGTTCTGCAGTTAGAGTGTGCTAGCGTAGCTCTTAGTTTGGAGGCAATTGTAACACTGAAAAATTACCTCTTATTAAAGTAAGTTCTCCAGTTAATAACCAGTACACCAGTGTAAATGTGTTCATCACGGCACTGGAGGGTTTGTACGCTCTGACTGCAGAGGCAGACATATTTAAAAGCAGAGCTAAAATGGATGCAGATAAACCCTAACTGACTGTTTAAGTAACCACATCTTCTGTGAGGAAGCATGAGCTACTGGTAAAGCAGCAGTGGTGTTTCAAGAGCAGTGTGCTTAGTTATGACTTTCTTGGAGGCTTCACTTATGGCGGAACAAAAGCACTCCCTTTGCCTCAGTGATCCCTCTGTAAAATGGAAATAATCACACCAGAGTTTATAAATCCAAAAATCCTTCACATGACCACCATCATTACCTGCTCTACAGTGCAGGCTACAGAACTTCCCTGGATTAACTCCTGTCAGAAGCAATGCAGATATTTAGGAATGTAATAAATTTACTATACTAATTTTAACATTTCTGCTAAAACACTTGATAAGTTGACCCGTACCTAAATCAGTAATGTGAGCATAACCCTGACCTAAAGGAGGTAGGCTGAGACCCCTCATAAAATAACACCGCAGCAGTCAGTACTGAGGTCAGGAGGAGACAGGCCCTAACACTTCATAACCGAAATGCAGGCTCCTCTCTTTAGTCTAGAGCTGTGTCACTTCAAATCCCAAGTATCCCTATGGCAGCTACATTGATGATCTGCCTAGTGCAGTTTCTGTTTCCCATATTTTTTTTCCCCAGCCTTCCTTCTGTTAGGTTGATAAGGCTCTTTCCTGATTTTGTGATCTTGTGGCTCTTTTCCTAATGTCTACTTTTCAAAACCCTTGGTGCAACTGGTACCTTATCCATGCACAGGTTCTAGGGATCCCGCCCACCTCTGGGCAGGGGAAAGACAGTGACGGAGGAAGATGAAGCTGCTCAGCCCATTAGCAGGAAAGGCTCCTTAGGTTTCTTACACAGTGATTCAAAAGTTCGTTGAAAGCAGTAGGAATTTCTTTGTTGAATTCAGCAGGCTTTAGACCTGATAGTCTTAGACCAAGTAAGGACGGTTTTGATCTTATTTATTTTTAACTAAATAGCTTCAGTTTATTCCTGTAGGCTATCTTATTTTTCTCAAATTACCCAATTCATATTCACCTCCCGCAGGGTTCTCTTTTCTTGCTAGTGTTTATTATACGCAGAAGAGTTGCCTCTCCTCTAATTTACCCCCATGGTACAAGTCCACTGACTAGAGAGGAGAAATTCCTCCTTCATACCAAAATAAGCAAAAGGAGAATTGGTGCCAGATTTTAACTTTGGTGAGCAGCTTGCTTCTCTTTGCCTGGAATCATCCAGCGATACCACAACTGGGAGCTGTAGTCAGACATCCAAATATAACAAATATTTCTGGGTTTGCATATTACACTTTCCTGCACCTCAGATTTAGGCTGGGAGGAAGAGGAAGATTATGAAAGAAAATGTATACATGAATATTTTAGCAATCTGCTGTGTTAGGAAGGAAAAAATGTAAAGAGCAGATGACTGATTCACGGTGTTTTGGTTGAAAATATCGTAGCTTTTAAACATTGCCTCAGTGTGGTTGGGGTGCTTACAGTAAATACATTTCACACCAGATGTGGTCTCCAATGTACATGACATAGAATTTTCCTGCACACAGTAACTGTCAGTTCTGGGAGCCCGAGGATCACCAGGTTTCAAAAAGACCATTCCTGTTGTAGCTGTTCTGCCCAAGGGGTGTCGGCAAAACGAACACAAAGGCTGGGGAGGCTGCTGACCCCTAAAAATCTCAAGCTTCAAATAGTCTATAAAACATAGATGCCAGTGTTCTGCTTCCAGGTGCTGAATAATGCCTTTTGTTCCCAAAACACGTCTTTGCGTTAGGAGGAGTGGGCACCATCAGAAGAGGTGATCTTTCATGGACCCCACAGCACGCAAGCTCAGCAGATGCAGAAGGGCCCATAGGACGTTTCCTTTCTCAGATGGATAATACAGACGTCAGCTATGCTGTTCCAGAGTGCAGAAATGAATGGGCCTTCTGGTTCCAGCCGAAAAGCTGGCAACTGCATACCATTGCCTCTGTTAAATCCCTGCAAGTGCTTTGGGCCAGACAGATACATGTGTTATGATTTCTGTCATTCATCTGGTGCCATACATACACATGATTTCTAGAAAGAATTAAAAGAAGTATTAAAAAAAAAAAAAAGGTTACCGTTGATGAGCTGGATGTGGATATTCAGTTATAGAAAGATGCTGAGTATACAGAAAGGGTTTGAGTGCATTAGTATCAGCAGAGTGTTTAGCCAAGAGTATATTACTTTTGTAACTGAAGCTGGAATTGTACTTGAATGGGGAAAATCCAAAGCCGAGCTCATGCACATGAATGGGCAGCTCCAAGGAGAGCTGTTAAGGAGGCTGCGTGGAACTCCTGCTGCAAATACAGGGCTCGTTCTGTGCATCTGTGCTGGCCTGGTTTAAATGTTTGTGATGTGAGAATTTAAGGAATAAAGGAGTATTGTTTCATATTACTTAGAATATAAATACCACTTTTTCTCCCAGCATGGCTGCCACAGTTCCCAGCAGTGCCTCAATTAGCACCTTCCTTTCCTCGGCTGTATCTCAGCCGCAGTCAGATGCGTCACTGCAATATGCGCTGCTTTAGCTAACAGGCTTTTGGGAGCAGGAAAGCTGCAACACCTTGGGCTTTGGGTAAGCTACAAATGATATTACCTACCTGAAACCATGAGCAAATATTTGCCTATCTGACAGCTGAAGCCTGTGGTACTCTGACCTCATTGCTTTCAGCACTCAGACCTAGTTTACAGCTGGTTGGAGATACCTACACGTGTAAGAGTCGTGCCTTGCTGTCGCTGGGTGAGGAGACAGTCCGGAGACTTTGCATCTTCTGCGACAACAATCAAGCTCAAACCTAGATGTGAGGCTTTGCTGCCTAGGTCTGAAGAAAATTTTTGTTGCTGAGTCTCTCCAAAGTTATACAACCGGCAGGATTTAATCATGTCTGAATGTAATTTTGGGTAACTAAGTAATTGACGTAATACTGGTCACAATATGTTGGCTGGTGAAGACCACAATAAACTGTGCATGTCAGCTAATCATGATTAAACACTGATGAGGCCAGGCTAAAACTGCACTTAGCTGACATGTGCTGAATGCTATTTGTTCTTGTCTACACCGATTCACATTGCATTCAATGCGGCACAATATAGATAAGCCCTTTGGGGAGAGTGTAGCTCTGGTCAGGCCTGTGTTCCCTGACTGGCCAACAGCTGCTCAGAGCCGTTTCATAAAGGGACCACTTACCCATCCTTTGATGGAGAGATAAGCCACTGTAATGTAATTACAACCAAGGAGATGGGAGAGGGAAAAGAAAAAAATATGCCAATCATGAAGGGGGTACACGGAGAGCCTCAGATTCCTTCTAACCTAAACATTGTGGCAAGGAAAGAAGTCTTAATTAGGAAACATGGAGGCATAGAACAGGAGACCATCCTAAATGAATTGGGGTGTGATGAGCATAAAGAAAATGCTTTTTAAAAAGATCTTTGACTCCCACTGAGTGCTTGTTTCTTAGACTTCCTTGCCTAATAATGTCAGCATTTAAATGGCCCCAACTCCCAAATAACAAGGCTTTGAAGTTAACACCTCATTGAGGTATAGAGTTCATACGTTTGCTATTCCTATTATTTGGCTAGAAACCGTTTTCTGCATGGCTAGCTTAATAGGGCAACAGAATATTAAGTTGTATAGGGATTGAGAAGGCTATTCATACAAAGGAAAGAGCTACAGACTTCATGTATTTGAACAGAACCTGACAATTAAGAGAAAAGAGCAAAAGTCTGGGAAGTGTCCTGAATCACATAATTGCATGAAATTTTTTCATACCTGGGATATTTCCAGTGGCCAGGCACAAACACAAGGGATTTTAGACTTGGACTGTGTTAGGGAGTTGTAGTTGTAATTAAGAGATGAGAGGAGGTGTTTTTTCCATCCTGCCAAAGTTTTAAATCTTCAGAAAGTATTCTGTTCTTTAGCAGGACAAAATCAAGATGTTTTGGGTTTTTTCACTGCAGAAGACAACAAAATGCTGAAAATTATCTGGTGATCATTGGACCAGTTACTTAGGGGATGGGTGATCCAGTCTCAAGTCTTCCCTTGTTGTCTTCCAGCACTACAGATCAATGCCTCAGCCATCAGACTATCGCTGATAGACTGTTTTAGAATCATTTTCTTTTGGTTTTGGCCCTAGCATACAGCAGAGCTCTGAGAAAGAAATCTTCAAATGATATCTTGTTGAATATATATACCAAAAAAATGGCTTTTCATTCATCTGTATTTTTTGACACAGTAATTACCAGTTGTCTCTACTTCTGATAATATGCTGTGGCAGAATAATTAGCATCACCCCAGGACAATTATTCTAAGTCACAGTTGTCTGTACCATAGAAAAGCCTAGAGCCTGCAGGTAAAGAGAGGGCTCCTCGGTGCTTACTGACATGTGGTAGATGTTTTCTGACCCTGAAAAACACATGAATAATCTAAATGGTGCAACAGAGAGAGTAAATGCTGTTAGGCTCGTTTTCACAGGTAGGGATCTGACCGATAACATGACTTGACCAACACTTTACAGGAAACTTTGCAGAGCTGGGGCTAAACAACCTTAGCAGGGTGTCCCAAACTCTAACCACAAGTAAAGCCTCCTGTATCCTCTAAGTATGCCTTGCAGAGAGCAAATTAGACATTAGAATGATTGCAAAAGTTGATATGGTTTAGAAAAAATCCACTTGTTCCAGTGACTATCTGAATATTGGCTTCTACTTTTTTTTTTTTTTTTCCTATGCTATTTACAGTTTACAAATAGCTGGCTGTAAAATTGTCTGGTGTTTGGGATTCAAAAGATTTCTTGTCATTTGTGTCACTCTTTCACCAATTTAGGCTAAGCTTATGCTTCAGTTAATTTCTCTGAATATAGGTATAAAAATACCTGTCTCCTCCAGGCTTCAGTTAATGAAGGATTCCATCTTCATTCCTACCCAGTGTAATTACTTCACATCTATACCACTGTAAATATCATCATGACTCAGTCCAAAGTTTATGGTCCCTTATCCCATAGCAAAAGGCACATCAGGTATTCAGTTACAAGCAACTGGCATCCATGTTTAAATCAGACAATTATTATGGGTATGCAACCAGAAGAATCTCCTGCAAAAATACCTTTTTCACTCTGTGAGACCTCTTAGGGCTTGGAAAGCAGACTGAAGGCAATTTCATGTGTTTATATTAACTTGCTGCTAAGAATGAATCACAGTTTCCGCACAAATCCACTGAAGTGTTAATAGCATCTGTTCATTTTATAGTAAGTGATGGATTTAAAAATGGATGAATGGAGAAGAAAAACAGCCCCATCACCCTGGTGGTCCTGTGTCCAAATGACACGTTGTGCTGAACAGCGATAAATTTTTAGGCAGCTTCTTTAAAGAAAAAACACACTTTTCACGTGTAGACCATGATTCCTTAAGCACTATGTCCTTGTACAGTGTAAAATCACAATGACAATAATTATTTTGAGAAACAAAAAGAGTCAGTTTTCTCTTTTGCTGTATAACAAAGTGGTAGTTTGACAGGGCAGGCAGCCCAGTGTCTAAACGCTCTGTTCCCTCCATAAGCTGAAAACGTAGATTCTCAAAATCCCTATTCAGCTGCAGCCCGACTTAAACTTCCTAGAGGCTACATTTCTGTGCACAGACCCTTCCCTTCAGCCCACGGCCCACTGAGTCAATTTTCAACCTGGGAAGCAGGAGATGTATCTCGAATAACAGTTGGATGTAGCCTCATGGTGATGGCATTTATTTTGGGGTCAGGGGAGAAGTCCCTACCCCAAGGGACTGGAAAAGAAACAGTTGTTGAATAAAATGCAGAAGTTATCTCTCTACTCCAGAACAGACTGAGAGAGATCCAAGATGTGATTTTAAAAGTCAGCTTGGACATATTTGTGATGGGAATGATGAGCTCTTCAGCCTTTCCATCGGGTCTTGTGAGAAATACGTACTGTCACATTGTGTCGTGAGATGGGGACGGGCTCCGAGCTCACAGCGGCAGTGATCACTGCCACTGGTGCCCACTTTGACTCTGCTGCAGCTGTGATAGCTCATGTCCCCATGTGCAACATGGCCACTTCTCCCTTGTTTGCGACAGGGAAGCTGGAGAGTGACAGTGATGTGTTGGCACCGGAGATACAGCAAAATGCAGTCGCAGTAGAAGCTGGGTTTGAACAAATTTGAGTTAAAAGTTTAAATAAAATCTGTGTTGTACATCCTGTACCAGAGGCACCAGTGACCTTCTCCAACAGCTGAGTATTCCCTCCTCCTGCAGCCCTGGCCCTAGCCCTTGTCTCGTGCAGGTTCTGCTTTCATCCGACCACATGCTGAGGCAATTTAACTCACTAATCTTGCGGAAAACTATATTTTGATGGATCCGATTTTCACTGGGTTAGTGAATTGAGCCTCTCACTGTCCAGTCAGATGAGCTCTAGACACAAGCAGCAAAGGGGAGGGACTGGAGCAAGAAGGGAGGAAGGAGGAAGGTGAAAAGGGAGAAGAATTGTCTCCTTTTGGCAGCAGGGATGTTTTAGATTAGCTCAGCCATATCATCTAACTGGACTGTGAGAGTAAACTCTGCTCTGTTTTCTGTTATTCCTTGCTTTATGCTTTGTTTGTTTTGGTTTTTGATAGAAAGAAATGTAGCTGTATATATCTGGGAGAAGGTTTTGGGCAAACATCCTGATCTGACATCTGTTCAATGCAGCTTGGATTGGGATTTCTAGACCCACCCCCCCTCACCAAAAAGTTGGGTTTAAAATGCTTCCCTGTCCAGCACACCACATCAGCCAGTGGCCTCCTGGTTATTTCAATACTGAGATGCTTAATTCAGCCCAGGTGCTGTGCAGGTCGCCCTGCTTGTGGTTTCTTCCCACAGCACCAGCTACTGCTCCTGGTCCCTTTGAGGAGCAGCTCTAGGTCACACAGAAAACGAGGGTAAAGCTAGGAATTACGTTCTCCTTTCCTGTGTTACAGTCTGGTATCTTAATTATTATTTCAGCTCTTCCTGTTCTGTGCGAGGGTCCCTCCTCCAGCTCCCAGATTTGTGTGTCTCTCCTAAGCGTCAGCAACGGAGGAGAATCATCTGCAGAAATTCAACTCTGGGGAAAAAGGGGGAAAAAAAAGTCTTGTAAGCATTCATTCATTTTTAAGAATGAATTTTCTTCAGCTGTGCTGTGACCTCATATTGTCAGGAGAACTGCTGGATGAATTCAAAATTGAGCTACAGTGCCTATCTTAAGTTCCCTTGTAAAATTTTGGGGTGTTGTTCAGAACATTATTTTGTTCAGCAAAAGAATGGAAATGGGCTAAAACAGTTCAGCATATGTGGGCAGCTGGAAAAAAATTATTCCAGACATTACTGTCTGTGTGAATATAGTATTTCCTTCATTTTAGCTCATTTCCCTAATGCCTGCCCTGTTTTGGGGAACCTAAGCTGAATTATAAATAGACAGATTTTGATTTGTATTATTTGTGCCAGAGGATCAGGCAATAAAATACTTTGCTTCTTAAGTATTAAGCTATAAATGTGGGTACCACTGAAATGGGTAACCCAAATATCTGCTTCTAGCAGAGGAATCCTGTCAGCCTTCCGTGGCAGTTTGTTCTTTTGTCTTGATTTGAAACACTTAGAAATAAAATTCTCATCTGTTTTTATTTCTCAAAAGCTTCTCTAGCAACAGCATGTGGCTTGCCCTCCACATTAAACCCATGGAAAGCAGAAAACCCATCGTCATATCTAACGTACTTCAAAAATTTCTTGATCAGTGCTTCATCTGCTATAAGATAACAACAACAACCACCAGCAATAATGAGAACCAAATAAGCCAAAGCACTGCAGAGACCTTACATGCGGTGGGTTTTGTGAAGAGAATTAACATGAAAGAGGGTTCAGTTTGGGGGTAGAGGTCAGGGCAGATAAACTCCTGTGTTCTGATACATTTCCTTAAAGCGGGAAGCACTTTAGAGGGTGAGGCTGTGGGAAGAAGCTGTCAGCAACGGGGTGGTCAGCGGTGTCAAGGGTGGTGGCCTATGTTTTTCTTCTGTTGCAGCCTTTCATCCTCCATCTGTCAAGCTCCATAATTTTCAAGGCAGACAGTCGATTTTTAATACAAACCTTTAACTTCCCAGGTCTGAAGTGCCCCTTTCATCTCAGAATAATGCAAAAAAATGGCAATAACTATTCGGGGAGATTGTTTAGAGCCCATGTCCCAGCCCTGGTCTCCTTGGGATGGCACCAGCTTGCCACCTGGGCAGGGATCCGTGCCGTAGGCTCCTGCCACTGTTGGAGGGGTGGGCTCTGTTTCCTTCCACAGGCTGACACTCTGCTGGCTTGCAGACCCACACATAGCTGTGATGCAGCATAGAATGAGAAGGGAGTTGGTCAGAGAAAGGCCTGGAGACAGGTATCTTGGTGGAGGCTCCTTACCCAACCACCAGCCAACACCCTGGCAGTGGGATCAGCACCGCTTTACACGTCCTAACCCACCCCACGTGGCATCATAGCCCCAGTGCTGACCCCAGGACACTGCACCAAGGACTGATGTCCCCAAGCAAGCGGGTGACTGAGCTTAGGCTAAGAACTAGTACGAGTCTGGGCTTTCTTCACACCACACTGCATTCTAGCACTTAGCTGGAGCTGGCATCTTAGCACAGCTTGTGTCATATAATTTTGCAGGAACAAGACTTGGCCCACACTCAAAATACACAGTGTTTAAGTGTTTAAATTAAGGCTTAACTGAGTCAGACACTGAATCTAGTTTCAGCCACTGCGTTGCTGTATTATTACATGTTACAAACTGGAGATCCTCCATTCATCTGCGAAGATGATCACAGCAGAACCGCCAATAACTGAAGCATCCAGATGAGCAAACATTGTGAGTTCCTAGTCCCAGTGAAATCAGTGGGAATTTTTCAAGGGGCTGTCTTGAGGACTAGATTTCATCCAGCCATCTCAGCTGACGTTCTCCCAAGGAGAAAGCTGTATGTACTCCTTCATTCATTCTCCAGCACAAATACATCCGTTTAATATCCAAGGCACAGTACTGAAATACTTGCAATAAATGGGCTTAAGTTAAGAAAGCATGGTTTCTTAGGCTGGAAATCTCACTGGAAAAAATCCTCTTATATATAAGTAACTCTGAGTATAATGGGGATCATCTTACTTTTTTGTATCTCTTGACATTGCTGCTAATTGGACTTGTGAGTTCCACTTTTCTGTGGTTTAACAGAAAAATGACCTGTTATATTCTATACCTGCTTGTGAATGAACTTGTGAAATAACAACCGAAAATCCGGGTTGCCTTTGTACATGTGTTTGCATAAGTCAGGGCAAGAACATGCCAAAGACTGAAATGAGGATTGGGCAAGGTTAGCAAGTTCGGGTCCAGATCTAAATACAAATGTTTGCAAATGTGGAACAGAGAGGGGGTTCTGATCCAGACATTCAGCTTAGCTTGTTACTGAAATTCAAATTCAATCACTTATAAGATCCGGAGATGGATCTGTATTTCCTTAGCAAGAAGAAGTGTTTGGATGTGTGGGTTTTATTTTAGGCCATCAGTCTAGAAAGCCATCGATGAGCACACGTGCATCAGCCTGCCCACACGCGGACGTGCACACACCTTCTTCCGCAAGAGCGGGACATGGGAGCTCCCTGCACAGAGGTGACATTGCACTACTAAAGACTTTGGTCATAAACATTATCACATGCAACCTACTCCTGTCTTCTGCATTGATGTTGGGGAGCAGAGTCTTAGAAACATGGAAAACATTCCTAACAGCGTACTTCAGTGCTGTATGCAAACTTTTAGGTACTAAGCTTCCTAATTACTACCGTATGGCTCATAAAAGAGGCAATCTGATCCCAAGCACCAAGAGAGGTTGTTATTCCTCTGCTCTATCCTATACCACTCCAAATGTTAGAACAATAAATACATTTACCTCTTGTTTAAGATCACTTAAAATAAGTTGTTTTAATTAAACGTCCCAGCAATCTATCTGCACTAAGTGATTAAGTGCCTCTTCTTTCAGTGAAAGGAGAAGGGATTACCACAAGACGAGACTGATTGAATTATGGGCAGAAATAGGACTGGGTAGAACTGATGAATATTTCCCATCTAAATTCATGTGAAAATGCTGAAGTTTGAGTTGGTATGATGTTATTCCTCCCAAATATTCCCCCTCCTTTCAGTCCTTCCTTCCCTCCCCACTGCCCTAGAGTCAATGAAATAGTTATTTCCCTCAGGTTAAAGTTCACCTTTGAATATCAACTTTAAAAGCTGCCCAAGAAGAGAGCTTTCTTTACTCAGCAGGCATGATTTTCAGCAAATGAACTTAAAAAAATGGAAATGTAGCAATCATGTCGATGAACTATAGCTATTTAAAATGGTTTCAAATTTATAAAAGAGTTGCTTAGCAATCGCTTATTTGCAGCTGTTTCATAAAAAGTGCTTGTGGAGGTTGTTACGCTCTTTTTACATCAGAATTTGGAATATGTTGTGTGAATTAAAATTCAGTAATTATTCTTTCAAACCAAGCTTCTCAAATTGCTCTCAGCTTAGGCATCACACTGGTGGGTTTGTTGTTTTATTGCTCACCGTATTACTTTCAGGATGGAGAATAGTCACAATAAAAGACTCTTTTATGTCCTGCAGTATGTCTTGCGATGGTTACGGCAGTATCTATCCTTTAGCTTTCTTACACTCAGTTTCCCTTCCAAGTTCCCATGTTTCCCCCCTTTACCCCCATCCCAGTACCTGACGTGATGGATTAGATGGAGAACTAACCCAAAGCCTCGATCCTGGCACAGCGCAGGCAGGCAAGCACTAGACGTACTACTCAGCTAATTTATTTGGATTCTTTACCTGCAGCCTCCCCGCTGTTTTAGTGCCGGGGCCTCTCTGGGGCAGCGATGGGCGAGCATGCTGTGTGGTGCTTTTATTGTGATGTGGACAAATGATCGGGAGGGACTAGCTGGAAACTATTGAATATACTGGCTTGCAGTGGTGGGATTTAAAGGTAAAGGCATTAACAGGGCGCTGCCACCTCCTTTTATCTCAGCCACCAGCACGCTGTGGGCAAGGCAGCCAGGATGCCACCCTGGGAACCGATTGCTGCCGTTTGCATTTTACAACCAATCTCCCAGCAGGAGTGATGGGGGAAATGCAGACAAAATGTGGGAGCTGAGCTAAAGGTGCAGTGATGTCTCTCGTTTTTAATTTGTCCTGTTAGCTGAGGGGGGCTGTGTTGTGGTCAGGCTTAGGCTCTGCCTGGCTTCGGCTCCAGCTTTCACTGAAGGGCAAATGAAAACGATGTGTTCAAGTGTTGTTCCTTGTGTCCTTCCACTGGGCATGAATGGGGCAGTTTTGGCTCCCAACTTTGGAGATTTCTGAGGAGAGCAAGACACCATACCAATCCCAATATTTTTTTTTTTCTGCTTGTCCTAATACACGGCATTGCCAGGGCTAGTGTGATCTCTTTCCATGTCTTTCCAAAGCTACAAATGTAAAGAAAGAGTAACAAATGAACCTGGGGAACTTCCTACTGTGTGGCACCTCAGGATATATGTGAGTATGAGAGAGGACGGGAGATGCCACTGCTCTGCCTTAGCGTGTTCCAGCAGGGACTGCAGCAACAGAGGGAATCTGCTCTCTGCCCTCCCGACCGGCTAACAGGGATCTTGGTTTCAGCAGAGAATCGTGACCATTCTGCCTTTTAAACACACAGTAGGAAGTTTGTTTCTTGCATAATTACAGCAAAAATTCAGTCTTTTTAGGTTAGGTACAGAGCTGTATGTTACCAGAATGTACTGCAGCATGAGAAAACCACTCATGAGTGCCTGTCTTGCAAATAACATTTACATTTTTGCTAATTGGAAAGAATTGAGCTTTTGTTTAGCTGTACAGATATGGTTTGATGTTTTTAAAGGAAAGGAATTCCAGAAAGACTGTTTCATCAGCAGGGTGAATTAAATGTTTAAAAGAAAAAAAAAAAAAAAAAAAAAAAAAAGAAAGAAAATTGAATGTTCCCTCACACATATTTTCCAGTTCAGAAGTCTAAAAACCATCTGATCTTCCAGCTACATTTTCCTCTTGCAAATCCTAGTGTTTTTTATTAGGACAAGTTTCGTTTTATTGCCTTGTTTTCCTGTAAAACCAACAAGTTAAAACAACAGGATTTAATTTTGGATTGGCAGGCCAGCTAAGAGATAATACATCGTGTGCCCCCCTTTTATCTTTTCCTTCCTCCTCCTGCTTCCCGGTCTCCTTGTGGTGCTCCGCTCTGCCACTGTGCTGCTCAACTTATTGGCCTAAAAATCTTTGCAGGTGATTTATAGAACCCTATGGTTATTGTATGGCTAATGATTCATGGAACTTCATTAAATACCAAGTATGTGCCTGCTTACTGTCTGTGCACACTGCATATTAGAACCTTTGCACTCCCCCTTGCAAATTGCCCCCATTAAAGTCGCAGACAAAAGGTCCTCTCAGTAGCTTACATATTTTCCCACATGTGAGAGAGCAATTGGAAACTTCCTCTTGATAACTAAAAACTTTTGAATTAGAATTTATGAGAAGGGTCTTTTGGTCTCATTGCCTAAGGGCTGAAACAGATCCCAGTGTGTACAAGCGTTCCTTTGATGCATGGAGCTGCATAGGGTAACATTTTTTAACAGGATCAAAAAGCGTAATGCAGGGACAATGTGTGGAGGCCCTTACTCTGACACAAGGAGTCGGAGTCTGTGTTTTTCCAAGGCTAAAAATGTAAAAGTATGTGTCCAGGGTAGCAACAACATTTTACATTCCTTTTAATTGCAGTAAAGTCCAAGATAAAATAATGGCAGTCAGTGTTACAACTTCCTTTTCTTTAATGTTCCTCTAAAAATGCTTTGAAGCCGCTTTTACCTTTGGGAAAGTATTGTGTATGTGTTAGGGGAAAATATATCAAAAAGAAAATAAAGGGCCAGGTCTTTAATTGGTAGAAATCAGCATGGCTCTGTTACAGGGATTGGAATTTCTCAAGCTGCGGATAGGGCTAAAAACTCTCTGTCATTTCTCACCGTGTGCTAATTTATTCCTGCCTACTTACTTACTCAGTAGGACTATCCTGTTCTGAGTTTAGTATTGACACATTTTTCAATAGCACTTCTTTGCAAAGGTAGTAAAAGTCTTAAATGTGCGTCTAACTTCCAAATCATAAATATTTCCTTTGTTTTCAGCTGTATTATGCAACAGCTTAAAAAGAGGCACAGGTATATGTACCAGCTGATCTGTCGTCTCTGCAAAAAGGTCTTGATAACTAGAATTTTTCTTACCTAACAGTAAAAAGAAATTACTTGGTACTCATTCAGGTGCCCTATATATGGCCTTTAATTTTATCTCACTTTGCATTGTGTATGTCTATATGGAAACAAGAACGAAAAAAAGGAATGGTTTCATGTTATAGGGCCAAAACATCACAGACATTATTACAAAATGGGCAAATTACACCAAACTTGTTAATTGCATTATCGCAATAGAGATGCTTCTGAGACAGATATTTTCTGTATTCACTGGCAATATTTGTAAAATCTGTCATGATAATCAAGTCATACATTTTAGCTAAAAGGGATGTTTTCACCAAGCAAAAGAATCAGGTTTGAAATACTCAGTCTGTCTTTAATGCAGCCCACTGACTTACTCCTTGTTCTGTGGCTGGTGAATTAAATTTCTCTCCCTTTACACATTTGTAGGTCTCCTGAATGAGGCAGAAGATCACGTTTGTGGTCAGTTAGGAGCCAAGTGAACTTTTCAAATTAAGTACAAATTTGGCTTGGTCTCACAGTTACACACCTTCTTCTTCTCCAATAATGTGCTGCCAGAGTGTTTGAACCTCAGTGGGGATCTTTAGAGAGCACAGCACATGGAACATAAAGAGCCCCGAGAAAGCGCTATCTAAAAAAATCAGAATAACCTCACACGTAAGTCAGAAAATGTAATGGGGGACAGTCAGAAACTTCCTGAGGATGGAAGGCCTCCTAATCTTTGCCTGTATGATGTTAGTGTGATAGGGTCTTTGTCTAATTTAGGTTTGATTGTTTTCTTATGTTTGTTTAGTATTAACAGTTATATTCACTCAGCCTGTGAATTGTGGCAAGTTTTGCAGCCGCCTGGATAGTCTAAAGCAACCCTACAAAAACTGTATGTAATGCAATAAAATGGTTATTCTTATTAGCTGATGTAAGAGCACAGGGATCTCTGCCAAGAGCTGCGGACCTTACATGTGGTCCTTTGATAAATCCTATCATGTATAGACATATTATACACAATACCTGTTCCAATGCCATCAGATATCATCTGCTCGCTCAGAGGGCCGTATTTCATTAATTTGGCCCTAACTTTGTCTCATTTTGGATGTATTAAATTGTGACTCTAGTAGACTTGGGCTGCTAAACTGAGAAAAAAGATCCCTAAATTTCTTTCTTTTTCCATGGCAGAATGGAAACAGATAAACAGAATAAGGTGGTTAACGGTAAGGAAGTGGGTGAGATGGCAAATTACCTTCCCCCAGGTTTCACACTGTAATCTCAATGGGAATTTGGAATATGTCCCTCAACAAAGGGAAATTTGAAATGTGTTTGTCGCAAATCATTCTTTTCCTTCCAGCTGAGCAGCGTATAAAGCATTGGCTTGATCGGAGTCATCACTGTCTAAAACTGGAGTGTCCCAGACTAAAAATTCCAGGGCAGTAAATGGGGGGAGAGATTTTTTCTTTGTGAAACTGTTTGAAAGTTTCAAATTCAGAAATCAAATTTCCTGAGTTTGATCCACCCTCAATAATGGTCCTCTGTAAGTACTTCATCAGGATGTATGTAGAAATGTCCGCCTGTGAGATCAATGAAAAGTGAGGAAAGTTTAGAGGAAAATTAGGCAAAAGAAGTAGAGCACTATTAAGTGTAGGTAAACATAAAGAATTTGTTAGTATTCTTACGAGTAGGTAAACATTGTTACTGTGGGGATAATAGTGATAAATTGTTGTTGGAGTAAGCAAGAGGTTTCTCTGATTCACAGAAGCATTAGCAGGTGGGAGTTGGCCGGGTGCTGAGATTCCTTTTGCTGCTGCTCTAGTTTCAGCTGCAGGGTTTCGTAATTCTCACAGGGAAATCTGGGAAAGCAACATTGGGAAATGCTGGCGATTTTGAAAGTTCAGTCAATTTGGGTGACATTTGGCATCATCATTTTTTCCTTCTGGTGAGATTCCATTAACTTTGCTTACTTTGTTGGCAGTGACTGAGAACACTATATTGTTTTTAATTGCAATATGGGAAGCTCTACCAGGATGACTTAAGGGCAAAACAGCTGCACCCAGTCTGTTCTTCCTCCTCTTCCTGAGTTTAAATAAAATCTGGTCTTATCTGAATATGCACCCAGAAGACTGGATGGTTATTTAAGCCCCAGTTAGGGAACATATTTAAGAATATGCCTAATTTTAAGCATGTGCTTAAATCAATGCGACTTAAGCAAATGCTTGAAGTCAGGCATGTGGTTGAGGTGTTATCCTGAATGTGGGTCCTAATCCTTAAACAATAGCAAAGCCCAGGGGAAAGGGCAAGCTATCTGGGTTCCATTCTTGGCTCTTTTGTTGGTTGTGTTATAGTCTATAAAATAAGGATCATTATTCTTATCCCTCTTTGTGAGGCACATTGAAAATTATCGGGGAAAAGCACTCTGAATACTGTTATTATTGGCTATACTTCTTGAGACTGAAAAAATTTAGAGACAGACATTCTCAGTGGATTTCTGGTTCTTCCTCCTTTCACTCAGGCAGGAAATACCATGAGAATGGAAAGAAGGATGCGTACCCATGATCGCAAATAATCTTAATCTCCTCTTTGCGCTGCCGCTGTAAATAATTAGATATTGCTACACTATTGCTTCTGGAAGTTCCTGGGATGTGCTGTGCACAGACATACCTGCTACAGACACCGCGAGCGAGCTGAAAACTGTGTCGGAAGATAATAATACAGCGGAGAGTGTGTGTGAGAGGGAGAGTTTGGGGGAGGAGGGGAGGCTGGGTGTTCCTGAGCCCACGTTATTAGCAGAGCGGCACTGAAGATAGCAAAGAGGCACAAATCTGTATGAATGTAAAAGCCTGCTTGAAGAGAGCAGGCTGGTCGCAGTTGCTGAAGGGGCAGCACATTAAGGCGAACAATCCTGTCCCCAGCAGCGAGGCGGTGCAGGATGAGGCTGCACGGTGCTGGGCTCCCATCTGCAGTGCCGTGTTACTGTTTGGCTGAAAGAGCTTGAGGCAGCAAAGAATCTATTATTGACGATAATTCAGAGTTCCTCGCATTCTCACTACCTTAAGTCAGAGCTCATTCTCCTGCTTCCATGTGAACGGCCTGGAGCCAAGGCCATGAGCCTGTGTATATGTGTTCAGGACAGTTAATATTTATGATGCATCTTACTGGGAAAATTAGTATAAAGCTGTGTTCCAACAGTACATTTATCCCATGACCTAGTTTTATGAATAACGTGCTGAAACATGGCCTGCTTGATTTAAACCTTTGTCACCCATTCTGATGGATCCAGTGCCTAGCTTGGGCTTATGCAATACAAGCCAGGATTTGTGCAAAAATGTGATGTGTGTTAGTGCAAGGTAAACAGATGGTAATGCTTTTGTTAATACCAAGCACATACAAAGATATTTATCAAAGGACCACATGTAAGGTCCACAGCTCTTGGCAGAGATCCCTGCGCTCTTACATCAGCTAATAAGAATAACCATTTTATTGCATTACATACAGTTTTTGTAGGGTTGCTTTAGACTATCCAGGCGGCTGCAAAACTTGCCACAATTCACAGGCGGAGTATCTGATTCTGAATAGTGTTGAACATCTATAATACCCTATTGGTTTTTGTTGTTATTTTTATTTTATTGCTATGGCTCTCGGCGTTTCTCCGGATCAACCCCCTCCTAGGGAATTCCAGTGCTGTATAAGAAAGCCAGGAGGTGAATGCCCTGAAATGTTGGAGTCTAGATACAAGAAATGGTTAGTGAGAGATTTCAAAGGGAAAGGGAATGAGCTGTAAAGATTGCAAGGGAACTTTGACACTCCACCAGCCACAGAGAAATTCAGGCAACTCTGGAGAAGGCAGCAGTTGTTTTTAAAGAAGAGAAGTGTGGCTAAACACAATTTATGCCAAAGAACATTGCATCTGAAAACTACAAAGCTGGTTTAGGTTGGCAGAGTTTCCTCATCTAATTTATACTCTCTTCTTCCATCATCAGCAGCGGAGATTACTTGTATCGTGTACTGGGGAATCTCTGTCCTTGGAACACAGGCAATGCCCTGGGGGTATAGCTCGTAACTCTGCAGAAAGAGAAAAGAAATTTTTCGTTACTACAACCAACCAACACTAAGAATTTTGGTTTTCATCTCATCAAGATGTTACTTCTCTGGAGATACCTGGTACTGTTTCGAAAGCCGTTTCACAAGGCTTACTCTCAACTGTGGTGCCACCTACAGAAGCCCCTGGATCTGACCCCAAAGCCCTCTCGCCTCCCCTCAGCACAGCTCTTTGTGGGGACACATTGCAGGCTGGATCACAGAGCCTGCAGTCCAGGGAACACCAGCACCAGCCAGGGCAGCTGCTGCTGCAGGAGCTGTCCCTTCCCGTCCCCTG
>NW_010103033.1:20294-29000 GCF_000699245.1 Pterocles gutturalis | reverse complement strand
TTGTCTCTTATGCTGACAGAGCACGACTGGCTCATTGGCTACACACCGAACCAGTCTGGAGAACCAATTTGGCTGAAAATGGACAAACTTTGACTTTTTTTTTCCTGCCAGGTTTGTTTTCAGCCAGATCAGTTTCCTCATCTGTTTTCCCTCGAGGCTGTGCACTTGCTTGTGCCAGGATGAAGAAATGCTGGTCAGGAGTAGGAACCAGCAGGTAGGGGAGAACAGAAGGGATTCTTTCTGGTGGCAATGCTGGGCTGAAGTGTTTCTTGATACAACAATATGCCTCGATCAACAGTAAAAAGAACCTGGAAGCAAAGAGGAAAGGAATGTGCTTAATCCAGACCAGTTCAGTGATGCTGTCTGCAGCAGAGTCTTCAGGAAGGTACTGATGTGCCTGAGGGCCACTGAAGTGTCATGGGCATCGGGACCTACTTTGCTGTGGAGATACAGGTATGTAGGGTCACACCGTGCATCTTGGAGCAGGGAGGCCTGCAGTTTCCAAAGCTGTGTGCTTTTGAAACCACACAGGACAGCAAAGGCAGCGTGGTACTCCTGCAGCACTCCATGACCTAAAACTCTGCACTGAGAAACAGAAATGTGGACAAGGTCCTGATGGAGGAGAGCCCCACCTCAGGTGCCAACTCCCATGGACCTCAGTTCTTAAGCACATATGCAACATTTCCTGGATATGCTTCCCGGAACCACAGGATGTTGAAAAATGAGAGAAGAGTTTGTGAGTGAGGACATTTCTGTCAAAAATCCGCCTTTTCACTGTATTCTCAGCACTGGATGAGATTCAGATCCCATTCTATTCATTCAGGAGAACCTTACTCCATAGCACTGAAGTTATTAGGATCCTCATAGGTAAAGCATCACCAACAGATAAGCAAGGGTATGACAGTGTGGCCTGTGTTTATGTAACCACTTCTGTCACTGCGATAGTTTCAGACCAGACTGACAACGTTTTCCTTGGTGAGTGGCTATGAGCAGTAGTTGTTGCACTGACTATAGATCTGATTATGAATTTTCATCAGCAAGCTAAGATCCTCATGATCTGGACTTTATTTGTTTATTATTATTCATATACTGTCTTCCTGTCATTGTAAAGATAATTTAGTCTGCTCTTTCAAAGACTAATTTGTAGCATTACTTTAATTCTGTGTATAATTAGACAAGAAGTGGGGCTGGAGAAAGGACTTCTACTGCAAAGGTCTTACTTAAATCACGGTGATTTGAGTTCGCTCACTTCATGACACTGCTCATGCATGTGCTTCATTTTAAGACCTAAATGTCTTTGATTTTGGAACAGTGGTGTAACTCAGAAGCAGAGAGTGTTAAATTAGCTCTGTTACTTTCAACTCCATCACAACCATCTCCTGTGAATTTTATGGCAAGATTTTCTAAAGTTAAAACCCTAAAATCCAGCCCATGATCACTGCGACAGCTCCCCATAACTGTAAGCAGGAGAAACACAGCAGCAGAGCTGCTGCTTCGAGTCGCTTGCCTGCGTATCTGCAGCAAAGCTAATAAACCCGTTGTCTTCTTGGTCTGAGGTTTCTTTTAAACATTTCCTTTATTGTAAACATTCCACTCCATTTTCTTCTGTATTGTGGCAAATGTCAGAATTCAAAGGACTGTCAGCAGCTGACACAAGGACCACTGTCCCCTTCCCAGAAACAAACCATGCCCCAGTATCTTTCCTAAGACTGCCGCTAGACTGCATTCATGCTGGCAAATTTCCACCCCTGGAGTTTCAATAGCTCGGTATTCTTCCTTCTGCTGGATTTTATCCCTCAAAGTTTTTTTCAGTTTAAAATGAGCTTGAAGAGACTCTTCTTGGGCTTCTCATGGCTAGGAACGAAGTGGACACACGGTGGGTAAATGGAAAGCTCCAGGCTGAGCTGTGGCTGTTCCTCTACTGTAATGATCAGTTTGGGGTCAAATGGGAGCCGGGAGGCTGGGTCCCAAACTGGTCACAACTCATAGCCCTGGAGCTGTTACAGTTCCTATTAGCTGAGGTTCTGCTTCTGGCGGTTTTGATTTCTAACATTTCTGTTATTATTTTACAAGTATTTAACCTACGTGCCAGTAGGTGTGTCAGTTGCCTTGTCTAATCTCCTTTTTGCTGATTCTTGTTTCCCTAGGCACCTCAATAAATTACCAGAACCAGGAAAGGGTCCAAACCAGTAATAGTCTGTAATCATGATGTTTGGGAAGGTTTGCATTTAAAATTAGAAATGTAGTTTTCTGCTAAAGTTGCACCCAAATCAGAACTTCAGTCCTGGTTGGTTTTTTTTTTTTTCCCCTCTGAAGACTACGAATAGATTCTCTGCAGCCTGAGTCACACTGTACATCAATGAGATGTAGATTTATATCCATCCTAACCCGTTCCCTCTTGAGTACCTCGTTGTTCCTATGCGATTGCGTAGGGTAGACCTTCAGAGACCAGGAAGAAACTTGAGTGTTTAGGTGCTAGACAAGACTTACCAAGACTTCTGTCAGACCTGGAAGCTTTTGAAACTGTTACAGCTCCATGCTCAAGTCCAATAACTTTTACCAGAGTGAATCCAGATTGTCAAAACTGAAAGCAAAACTCTTCTTTGCCATCTTCAGATTGTTTAAATGGCTTTGATTATTTTGTGTAGCTGCTCAGAGGAATATTACACAAATATAGTTCTGGGTATATCAATGTTGCTACACTGAAGAGAACAGCAGCTTATGCCAGTGGAAAGTCATCCCCTCCATCTCTGCCATGTTTTGCCTTCTGCCATGTCTTCTATTAAAAAGAGGAAATTTTCAAAATGCCTAAACAATTTGGAAACAAA
The DNA here is from genome assembly GCF_000699245.1 of Pterocles gutturalis. NCBI lineage: Eukaryota > Metazoa > Chordata > Aves > Pterocliformes > Pteroclidae > Pterocles > Pterocles gutturalis. The sequence goes on along the minus strand of NW_010103033.1, from coordinate 26,172 downwards.
AGTTTAACTGCCAATCAGTGAGTTTCAGGCTTCTAAATCACGTAGGTACTTAATAAAAAAAAAAAAAAAAAGCACATGTGTATTTGACATAGTAAGCAGTACTCAGAATTGGGGACTGCCTGGTCCATAGTGACTTCTAATGGACTTTGTGATCTGTGTGATCATTGTGTAAGGAAAACATTATGGAACTTCTATATCTAAGGGCAGAGTTATTACACCAACCTACAGCTTAGCAGTCTAAGTGCTACAACAGTAAATTAAAATAAATCTATCTGAAATAATTGTATATACAACTGACATTGCCAGGAGCAGGAGTGGACATGAAATAACAGCACTTCTATTTCAGCACTCCACACAGTATCTGATTGATTGTAGACCCGATACTGCACCCAGGATGCCCAAGGTTTTGTTGTGGTTTTTCCAGTTTGTTTGACAAGTTGAAATATGTATCATGATACCACATGGAAGATGAAGGCCTTGATCACATAACCCAATTTCAGATGAATGATCCCATTTGGTCAAAAAAGAAGATTTGTGTTTGGAGGAGTTGTAGGACTGGGCTTTCATTTTTACATTAATTCATTTTTACATTAATAGATAAAACTCTACTTGTGAGATGAAATGATATTTTTAAGGCAATTGGTAATTATTGCAACTTCATAGGGTGGCATGAAGTTTTATTTGGATTTATTTCCTTCAGGGTACCACATGCTAGCAAGACTAGGAGATGGACGCAGTAGGATGCTCTTTTCTTTGACCCATTCATTTCAGAAACGTTTCTTTTGTTAAAAATCAGTCCAGTGGCCTTGGGACAAGGCAAGGGCAGGGAGGGGATTTTATTTTGCCAGGGGCAGAATGTCAAGACTTACAGGCTCTTCTGCTTGAATGAAGGTGAGAAAATGGATTGTATCAGTGAGGCTGCTCCCTTCACAGCCAGCTTCCCAGGGCACAGAGACCCTCCACCATGAAAACAAACCTCTGGTTTACAAATGGGTGCCCATCTGCTTTCTGCAGCAGACAGCGCAAAGAGCCACACTTGAGGTGCAAGGTGTTTACTTCTCCCAAGTGGACGCTTAGTTAGTGTCACATTCCACATGGCTCTCACGTGAAAAAAAAAAAAAATCCTGTAGTCAGAAGGACAAAATTAGCTTCTCCTTAAAAGCCTGAAAAGGCAAAGAGGAGATTAAAAAACATGTGGGTCACAGTAACCCTCTCAGAATGAAGTGACTGATACTGACTGCTGAGAATGAACTTTCTTTTCCCCTTTACAGACCAAAAAAAAAAAAAAAAAAAAAGAGAAAAGGTCCCTCTAGGCTCTGGTTTTAAATGGATGCTTTGCAGTGGCTCTGATTCCGGGTCCAAGGGCATCTATTTCGAACTGTCTTGATCATGTTCTGTCAAAAGGAAAACCTTTGCTAGATTCCAGCACAAAATTAAATGAATGATGAAAGCCAACTGAACCAGGTAAAACCTGGGTGAGGAGGAACAGTGTGATGAAAAAAAGAGGGAGACAGAGAGTAATAAGCAAGAGAAATTCAGAATATTTTCAGAAAGCATATAGGAGCCTTTAGAAAGATATAGTCCAATGCACCATCAAACAGCCCACTCCATATGCTGATGTGGATATAGGGTTGTTAGAAGGTGATAAACCGCGTACCCAGGTAGATAAAACTGTTCAGGAACTTAAGAAGAGAGTACATTGACACTTCTTACCCAGGGACCTGGTATGATTTCTCCCCCTTTGCTGCTGGTTAAAAAACTGCTTAGAATAACCTAATAACCAAAAAGTTACTTTTAATAGAATTTTTGTGCCAGGATAATGCTAGTAAAATCTAAATATGTATGCTTTATGAGTACAGCTGGGTAAATATATTTTCTGTAAAAGCTGAAAGTGAGGAAAGAGGGAGAGGAAGGAATGGGGGGCGGGGGGGGGCGAGGAAACCAGCTTACAAGCAAGAACCAAGAGGGGAAATGCATTTTGGACTGAAGGGGGCATCTCAATTGGGAGATCTCATTTGCCTTTTAAAAATTAAATATAGCTGAAGATCCAAGTGAAACTTTCATACAAAATGAAAATCTGAAGTGTTTTGTCTTGAAAAACTGTGAGATAAATAATTTAAATTTCCAAAATAAAACCAACGTTTGAAAGAATATTCAAGACAAAAACGTAATGCTTTTGGCTATGAAGAGTCATACGTGATATAAAAAGGAACTGACTGAAAATATCATTAATTTCTTTTTACACAGATACTTTTCTGATGCCAGCATTTAGTTGATTGAGCAGCATTCTGGAATGTAGGTGTCAGAGTTTAGAGACTGGGATTTAGGTGAATATATATACATTATTATATTTCCTCTTCAATCTGGTCTTCATGTAGTTTACACCTTGGTGTGTTAATTTTGTAACAGGATCTTTTTTTGTTGTTTTTGTTCTTTTACCGGAGTAATTATATTGATATTCATATGAATGCTATTAAATTACAGTCTTACAGGGGTACATTTTATCTATTCCCTTTCTGTACAGGATAAGCCAGCTATACCAATATAGCTAATGGTGCAAACTAGGTGGGTAGAGAGTCCTAAATACTGAAGTAATGTAAAACTCTGTGTAGTCTACTGTTGTCTTCTCAGACAGTACCTCTGCAAAGAATACGTGTGATTACGAGCAGTGCCTTGATATAGTTATTGAATTGTCCACACTCTGCTTCTCCATCAGCAACAGGCACCCAAAAAACAGTCATACGCTACACAAATCTCAAGAGTGAACACAGTAATCCTTTACTAGAATCCAGTAATACCTCAAAAATGAGGTGAAAAACATTTCCCAAATTCTCCCCAAAAGACACAGGGGAGTGTGGTGGGCAGATGTAATGTGTCAGTGAAAACCAAAGGTATTGTTTAATTTGAAAAAAAAAAAAATTGGCTTGAGTGATTTTTATGTTCACTTTTCCTCCATCTATTTTTTTTTAAATTAGAAGGTTAATTTTCAATGGAAAAATGTGTCAATTTGCCCTAATAAAGAGTCTTTTGAGCTTTGCCTAATGCTTGGGCAGCAGGCCCCTGCAGAACGTCAGGAGATGGAGCAGCAGCATTCTTCTGGCCGCCGGTCAGCGCGGAACCAGCAGCGCCGTACGACGGCTGACTCGCCGCGCTCCTGGAATTGCTGTCAGTCAGACGAGATGAGAAACTCAGGGCTCAATCACAGAACACACGTTGCCTTTTCCCCTGGACTTTAAAGTCACAGCCAAATCACTTTGACGATTCGATCTTTGGCGCTGTGTCTTCTCTTACCCAAATTCCTGTTTGAAATGTCAGTGTTTGCTCAGCCCCGGTTTCTGGCCATGATTTTCTGTCCTGTTTGCCAGTTTCTGCCCTTTTTACCCAAGGTGATTTAATCAAGCTGGAAGATAAAATTATTTGGTCTGAAAGATTCTGCGCCCACTGAAATATTCTTATGTAAATAAAGGGTGTCCGAAGCCACCTTTTATAATTAAACCAGTTGACGCATGTGGCACATGCTGGCTGCATTATGGAGAAACGATCATTTTAAATTTAAAACACGCTCTCCCTCATTACAGAAATGTATTCTGCCTTTTTTTTCTCTCTTTTTTTCCTTTCCCTTTCCTCCCCCTGGTTGGTTTAAAGAGATGCCATTCCTTTCTCCATCTGAGTTAAATACCACAGTATCCTTTTCGGCAGGCTTCTAAGCTAAATCTAATCAAGCTGTGTCACAGCTCTGTCAGGCAGGTTGCTCTTTCTTTGGCCTTGAATAATTGGAAGAATGTTGGCACTTGTGCCTGGGCCATGAGAACGTGACCCGAGTTGATATTTAATCTACTTCAGTGCTAGGCTGCACTAGGACTGGGGCCTAAGCCAGGCCTGGGGAGCCGTGTGTTAGCCATCAGCAGCACTCATTTTACCTTGAAATGGATTCCATTTGATGTATCATTACACCGCTCCAAGAGAATGCTTTAATGAGAGAGATACATGCGCTGGAAAGGATTAAATTGTTGTCCTTTAAACTCTTTTCTTTTTTTTTTTTTTTTGCTTTGCTAGCCTAATAGCTACAAGGTGCTGGGAAGTACCTGGGAAAGGCAAAAAGGTTACAGAGCCGGCCAAAAAAATAGTGAAAACTCTGAAGGTTTGTCATCTTGGGATCTCCAAGCACGTCGCAGCAATTGCAAATATCGGATCCACTCTTATCGTCAACTCGAAGCAAGTGCTGAAATTGCAGCTCCGTTTTCAGGTCTTTTCAGGGAAAGTTGGTAGTATGAGCGAATTTCAGAATCGCCCGTGTCCTTGTGACTTCAAAGCAGCTCTCTTTGTGCACAAATAAAACATTCATCATCGCTTAGGATGTGAGAGGGAAAAGTTTTCATTCCTCTTCTCGCTGGCGTATATAAACTCCGGGAGCCCTCAGGAAAGAGGAAATTCCTTTCAGATCTCTGGGTGGTTCCTGCTGGGCAATCCCAAGTCACAAGGTATTTCAATAGTTGTGTTCACACTTTCATGCAGATTTCGGTGAGAGCTTGTGAGGTGGGGGGTGGTGGAGGAAAAAACTGCGTGTGGGGGGAAATCACAATTAGAACCTTTTCAAGAGAGAGGCGTAAATGGCCGATTCCTTGCCTCACGAGAAAGTCTTCTGACCTGAATGACTTGCTGAGGCTGAGGTGTTGGAAAATGCCTGAGACTCTCGGGGCACACACACACACACAAGCAACTATTTGAACTTTGACAAATGGGGAGGGGGGAACATACTCACCATTTGCAAGGGAGCCCGAGGCAGTGTTTAATTTGCATAAAAAGAAGGTGATTTCAGTGACCCTTAGTCTCTGATAATGAGATGTATCCATGTGGACACAACAAGCCATGCTCCCCGATCAGCAATTTCCGTATCAAATCTCAGTCCCAGAACTTCCTTTCTGGCTGTCCACATTTTGGCTCCGATCGTCCCCTGAGCTCGGGGCCAGCAGCCAGCACCTCTCCATCGCACTGCACAGCCCAAGGGATGCGAACGTGGGAGAAAGGAGCTTTGTTGTGGAGTTGTGAGACACTAATCAGGTGTGTTACTGATTAACTCGGTCTCCTCTGGAATGTCAATGACTTCTTTTCTTCCAGGCTACAGTATTTGGGGATGGAGTGTTCGTCCCTTTCACATGTACTCCCCCAGACTCATTTCCACTCACATTGTTAGCAGAGGCCAGCACCTGCTTTTAAGTCATTCTGGCCCCTTACATAATTGCCTTTTACATTTTACAGTACGGGAGTCTCGATAAAAGCCAAAGTCCTGTTTAAAAATATGATGTTAACTAAAATCTTTTTCCCTCTTACTGTGATAAATCATTCTGTGGTCTTGACAGCAATCCTCTCAAACCTTTCACGTCAGGCTAAGGGTAATGCTGTCCTTTGAAGACAGCTAATAAAACAGCCGTCTCAATTTGTGTTTGAATTCTGCGAAAGATCCTGGATGCATTAGCAAAGTTAATGCCAAGAGTCTTTTTATACATCTTTTTGTGTACTAAATGACTGGATAAAAATGAAAAACTTTCTGTAGAACAGACAAGAATACTCACCGTTGTCCATCATCCACAGTTTCTTCTCTCTGTTTATTTTGACTATGAACCTTCAGATGACCAGAAAGTCCATTCCTTGCTGGGAATGTTTTCTCACAAGTAGGACAACAATGTCAGACTGACCTAAAGGTGGTGGTTCTCTCTTACATTTCCTTTGAGGTTGTTTTCTTCCTTGAATGTGACTTCTGAGGCCATCAGAGAAGATCTATTGCTGTCAAGCGACAGGTATTACAGTGTTGTGTTAGTGGACGTTCTGATTTTGTTTAAGTTCAGCTTCAAGCAGTCCCTTTACTTCATCTGCTGAC
>NW_010103033.1:0-20263 GCF_000699245.1 Pterocles gutturalis | reverse complement strand
GGAAATAGTTCAGTGAGCTTATTTGCAGCATGGATTGCAGATTTTGAATAGGTGACCAACCCACTTCTGCCACACCTTTGCCATTATTGCCTCCTTGCCTGACATAACCGAGATTCATTTTTTCCAAATCTTGTACTACAAAAACCACACAAAACTGGTATTTCTCATTGAAATCAAAAGTTTGGGCCAACTTTTCAAGGACATAAACAAGCCAGAAAGCAGAATACTTGCAAGAGAGGACATTCCTGAGGCCAGTTATGGTTACAAAAGCAAACAGACAAACTCTCCTCCAAATGCTAGACAAACAATCACCTTTCTGCCTTTTGTCAGATTGCCAGGTCCTTCCGATGGGTTTCAGAGAGAATAACAGAAAGACAAGGAGTGCAGGGCCAGAGGCTGCTGCTGCTGCTGCTGCCTCATTTTTTTCTTACACCTTGTTCATGATCTTAGGTGAGACACTGTTGCAAAAATACTTTCAGATAAATAGCTAGGGGAAAGTCTATTCTCTACTTGTGTGGCATCCATGACCAAAACAAAATCACATATGATCATTATTGAAATTTCTTGTATGCCCTGGTTACAAACAGAAGACTGGGATTTGTCCTGTTAGCTGTTAATATGAGGCATTATTTAATAGTTTTCTAACTAACTGTTACGTAGAACTGTTGTGGTATCTTATTAGAAAATTACAACACAGTTTATCTGGTGGCTACTTAAGGTGGCAAACATGGTGGTGGAACAATTTCTGCTTAAGAAAGGTTTGCTGGATTCCCCTTATTGGCCCTTTGTCGAAAACTGAATCAGGGAGAAGTGAGATGTCACAGAAACTGCCAAAATAATGTCTTCTGCTTGGCACCAGCTGAGCAGTCTTCAGGTAGAAGCATTGCTGAATCATCTGCACAACCAGAGAAGTATAAAAAGAACAATAATAATAATTAAAAAGAAAGCTAAGGGAAGCCGGGAGAAATGGAAAGCTGTGAGTGCAGAGGAAGGAAAGCCTGGGATCTGGACTTTGACTGCATTGTGCTATGAAATAGTGCTTCAACATAAATATTCATAGCCTTATGCTTAACTTTAAGCAGCTGCTTAAGCTGTTTGAATTCATAGACCTGGTCTTCATAAGTCAAACAAATGACCAGACACCTGCGTAGAGCAAAAGCAGAGTTTTCTGAAAGATTCAGAAAGAAAAAAAACTTTCTGTGGCATTTTAAAAAAGTCAAAAGTGTATCTCCACAGCTTTTGAAATTAGATGCTATATGCAATAGCTAGATTTAGGGGAAACAGAAGGATCTCCATTGGTTCACACAGTACTGGCACTTGAACTGCATCTGATTTTGCAGTTACAATCGCACAGTGAACAGGAATGAGCTGAAAAACTCCTGAAGCCATAAGAAGAAAATCTGCATGGGAACTTACTCTGTAACATTCCCTAGATGTGGAAATGCAGATCAATGGCCTAAATACAGTAGAATACAGAATTAATCTGCATTTCCTGCAGTGCTGGGAGCTGCTTAGCATACATCTTGCTGTCACTTAGATTCATAATTTTTTATTTTATGTAAATACAGTAAAACTTTTTTCTATAACAAATTGCGTGCTTTCACTGTACATTTCAGAGCTGCTCAATAATACTTCTTTTCTCCTGCTAGAAATGGAAATACCAGCTAGTCTTTAAAACTTGGGCTCAAGGTTCTAAACAGTTCTAGTAAATAGACCTTGTGAGAGGCTCTGAATTTAAAAGGCAATTAAAATATTTTCAAGCATTTTCTCTCATTCTGATGATTAGGCATGAATTTCAGTACCAAGTTTGCAAAACAGTTCATTAGTGCCTGGTACTGTTAATAGACATGATGATTGTATCCTTGTCTTTTCATACTAGAAAGCTCACACACAGCAGAAATTTTGCCTTTGAAACTTTTCTCCCCCTTCTCTTTCCCCCCCTTTTTTTTTTTTTTTCTTTTAACTATCTTCTTTGCTCTTTCTCACTGTGATGCAGTTTTAAATATTTACTGTGGTTGGATAACCAACCAGTTTCTTAATGTGGAAATACTCTTTTTAGTTGTAAATGTTCCTTTTATCATGCACAACATTGTTGTCTTTTTTATTGTTCCAGAGTCATTGCAATTAAAGAAGCAAAAGGCTTCTGAGGTCATCTAGGCATATTCATGCCAGTGCAGGATTGCTCCCTGCAGAATGCTTGATCGCTATCTCGTTGTGAAAGGTCTGGGTGATGGAATGTCTTTGGGTGGTTATTCATCCCAAATCCTTCCCAATTATGTATCTAGATTCCTAGAAATTTTTTTCCAACTGCATCTGGCTTAAAAAGCCCTTTCTGCTTTTTCTCTTATCACTTTCTTTGTCATGGCCATACTCTCATATTACCTAAGGGCAACCATGACGGTCTCCTTCTGTTCCTCAAACTGCTCTGCAGGGCTGTCCAGGAGAGTATTAACTGGCCAAGGTCAAAACCATACCCAGAAGCAGGCTGATGGTTTAACAGGAGGGATAGCTGTGTTCCAGCACTTTCGCTGTATCCTTTCCACATTTATATATATAGCCAGAGAACCCTTAAATACTCCTGCTGTCATGCCTCTCCTTCATATGCATACACTGATCATGAAACAGTTCTATCATATGAATTACTCACGTTTAGAAAACCTAAGGAGACAAAAACATCTCTATGGTTTGCAGACCTATACACGGTATACATTAATATTATCCTGAGTTAATCTCTGCCCCATAGATCCTGCAATCTAAATAAATCAGGCAGGCAAGAAATGAAGGAAAGGAGGTAATATTCTCTGTGTTGGGAGATGTAGGAGATTGTGGGTGAGATTCAGAAAAGGATTTAGCAGCTCCAAAGTGAGATTTGGTCACCTATATGTAAATTGTGATCATAAGAATCCCAGCTTAGCGCAGCCTAACCTCAGAAGTGCCTATATTCTAGAGACGCTAACAGTTTTTATTGAAAAATCCCCACTGACCTAAAATTCTGCTTCTCACAGAACAACATCACTCCTGGCAGTTCTGAGCAGCTCAAAGCCTGTTTCTGGCCCAGGTGTCACAGAAACTCAGAAAAGAGGAGTTTGCCCACCTTTGCTCCCTAACAGCAGTGATCTCACACGCGTTATAACACCTAACACATCAAAGTCCCTGAAGAAGGAGTGCTGGCCACTGCCACCTTTAAAAATTCAGCCCCAGAGGAGCCTCCCTGCTACATCACAGGGAGTGGGCAAGAGGCTTTCAGGAGGGAGTTGCAGTGGGAGCCCCAGACTCTACTTATAACCAACAGAGAGGCTAAACGATGGACTGGAAAAGCATTTAAAGTTAATGATGGACCATGACCCAGACACTTCTTAAATGAAATGGTGAACAATGTTATGAGGTTAAGTTGCCAGCTTCTGGTGGTTTTCCATGTCAGTGCTCAATGAAGGTGATCACGTCTTGAGGAATTTCTCTCTTTAACATGAAAATGACATTTCCAGTGGCAAAGATGTCCAAGAGGGGAAGGAGGTGATTGGGTCTCTGGAAAGACTAAGAGGTCTGCATCTAAAGCAAGCCAGTTTTAAGGGGAATGCCTGTTTCTCTCCCTCCTTTTTCTGCCAGTAGGAGTACACAAGCAGGACACCAAGAAGGCTTGTTACTGCATTCTGTTCTCTAGCACAGAGAAACTCAGAAGGGACACCAGGAATGTCAGCTCTCAGTGGCCAGAAGGGAGCTGGGAGTGTGAGACTGAATGCAGAGGCAAAGGGACTGTTTGGGAGGGCTGGGTTAGCAGGAGTCTGGACAACCAAAGCCACAACAGCCCTGGGAAATCCATGACACGGGACGTGTAGGGGGCCCATGACCATTGATCTCTGTATAGAGAAGGTCAGGGTTCAGTTTCTTCCTCTGCCTCAGGGGACTCGAGGCTCATGTCCTACCTCCCAGGAGAGCTCTCTGGCCAATGAGCGGTACACTGGTTTGGGTGAGGATGCTCTCTGTCCATCCTGTCCAAGCTGTGCCACTAAGCAGAAAGGAATTCATGAAACCAGAGGAAGAATACAAGTGTGTTGGGGTATGCTGTGGGAGTATGGGAGAAACACGCTGGAGTTGGGAGTAGGGTGACGGGAGTGCTTGTCAGTGTTGCTGCTGTATTTATGTGAGATGAAAACCTCCATGCCCTCTGCAGAGCCATTCTTCTTCTCCCCAGTTGTCTGAAGCTCTACCAGTTCGGCAGAGACAAGGTGTGACTATTAATCACTGTCCCATCTCCAGAGATGTTACCACCAGGAGCTTTCAATTCTCTAACAAAGTGGAAATCTTCAAAGCTACATTTAAGGAAAACAGTTAAGCCTACAAAAAAAAAGGGGGGTGGCGGGTGGCAGTTAACTGCATGAATGTTGCATTCTGTAGGAGTTTATTAGCACAGATTAGTGTATCTCTGCTTTTCTGTAATAACTTCAGAATGAAAAAGGTTAATTTTCACCTTAAATTAATCAGTGTTAAGAACTCTAAGTTATCTCTCCAAGAAGATAGTATCTGCTAAATTGGAGATTGTCTTATGATGAGCTGCTTCATACAGAAATGCCATGTGCAGTTTAACATAACTTAAAAACTGTTCTTTCCCAAAAAATAATGGATTTGTATAACAGGAATTAAATTTCACTCCTTAATTTGGTAAAACTCTCACTGGCTTCACTGGAATTGCCTGGGTGGGTGTCGATATCAGTGGGATACCCATAAAACAGTGTTTTAATATTTCATGGAATCTGAATGTTGGTAGTCCACGACACTAATGTAGCTTTAAAATAGTTGCAACATTTCAGCTGCAGTTGATTGAGCGAACATTTAGTTGTGAATTCAGGTAGACATTGTAGGATGCAATCTTGCTCACCCATACCTTTGCAACCTATACCCTCCCAACCTACCTGACACTACATTTCTTATAGCTGTAAGAGCCAAAGTTTCTGTCGAGAGCAGTGCAGGCAAGCCCTTGCTGTAACTGCAAAATTGTAGCAAGGTTCATTCATCCTGAAATGTGCAAAGAACGATCCCAGCTCTAATGTATTTTCAAACATAAATTTCATCTTTATGTATAGATTTACATGAGCGCGCACAAATGAGCGTAAGCCTGCATCATCATTTCAGCTAAACGACACAGGCTGTAACACAAATGCCTATGAACATACAGCAAACACAAAAACACCAAAGAAGAACTTGCCTGTTGCAGTGTAATGCACAAACACCCCAAAATCTCAGAGTCAAGGAAATGTTGTAGCCCCAGTTTAGCCCATTACATCTACTCTATCAATAAGGCACAGGATTTCTCCAAAGGTCTGTGTGTCCCCAGGCCTTTACGATGTAAGCCATCACACCCAGCAGAACTAGTTTCCTACAGTGGTCTTGGCTTCCCACAGGTGGAAATTAGTATGATGGCACTTTTAGTCGGGGATGCTGTTTCACCGGGAGACTTGATTACTTCCAAGATCACCTGCTAACAGTTTGTGCCTTGCTTGAGAAGTTCTACTCTTCCAAACTGCTCAGCTCAGTAAGACAGTTTTATAAGCAAAATCATCCAGCGCATTGAGGACCCAGCTCCATGGGGCTCTCCCAAGGAGACCTCACCTGCCTGCCTGGCCTCAGCCCAGAGGGTGACGGAGCACATGCAGACCTTGTCACTTCTCTGCTCCTCTTCCCCATGCCTAACCCCACAGCAGCCCCCAGCTGCCGTGGGCAACAACTGCACAGAAGCCCCTGAGCAACCCCTGGATCGGGCCAAAGGTTTTTTTAGTCCCTATGGCTGTGTCCCATTTAAGGCTCTTGAGCCCCTACAACCCATGTCAGGACAGGGCACATGAGGTGCTCAGGACCTGCTGAAGATCTGCAGCCTTCACCCAGGTATTTCTTGTTGCGTTGTCAGAGTGCAGGGCAGACTCTAACCTCTCAACAGTTTCTAAGTTTACCAGTTCTGGGCAAACACTCCACAGTAAGGCAAAAGGCAGCCCTTCATCTGTTATAATTTAAATCCTTTCTCTCAAGTACGGTTTTCTTGAAAGTGCTTCTCTGCAAAACATCCAAATGGTTGTCTTTTTTTTTTTTCTTCTTATCTTGTTTTAGAAAATGGGATAGTTTCAACAAAAAAAACACATAAAACAGCCTGAGGTGACTCCATGGAAAATACTGGGCCAAACAATTACGGTTTAATGAAGTAAAAAGTCCAAAAGTCTTGGAGAGAAAATTTTAGGTAAACATGATTGCAATTACTGGTTCCACCTTTGAAGTATTTCCTGACAGTTTTTTTTTTTCTCTCACACATTAAAATAAAGGAATTAAGTGAAAGATTTAAATGAACTAAAACCCAGGCTTTTATCCCAAACTCAGTCTCAGATTTAGTTGTGTGAAATATTTGTCACCAAACATGAGGGTTTCACAGTATCTTTTTGCTTTGGGGCATTATTCAGAAGGCTTTTAGGTTTTATCTCTCTTATTGACAGTGAAGTTTACTATACTGTGGGGTGGCAAACAGCTTAGGAAAAGCCCGAGCTCTTCCACCAAAGCTGGCTGAGGAAGCAGAGCCTGTGCACTCTGTTCTCAAGACTTCAAACACACCAGATTCCTCCCCCCCACCACCACCACCATAATTTTTGCATAATCCAGTGGAATCTGACAAACAAAAGACTCTCAGAAGTCAGATGGCATTTAATTTGAGTAGTAGGTAATCAGTGAAAGAGAGTATCCTGGAGAGAAGGTAATTTGTCTTGAGCTGACAATTTGAGATGGATGTGCCGGGGTTATCTGCAGTGTCAGTTCAGGCAGAGATGAACTGAACTCCATTTCTCTTGCTGGAAGTCTAAACCAACAGAGACCTGGGAGATAATGAGGTATTTAACGGGTTCTCTCTTCCCCTCGCTGGAGATCTCCCATCTTTCCTCACAGAAAGAGAGCTTGAAAGGAAAAGGAAAGGAAAAAAAAGGAAATGACAAAAGGGAAAAGGGAGCAAACATAAAGGGAAATTTGCTCAGTAAATTAACTATAAGAGCAGCATTAATCTCATCTCACTAACGGTACATTTCCCCCCTCAATCGGAGCAGATTGAGGGAGTCAGATAAGCCATACCACTCTCCTGCCTCTTGGCTCCGATTCCCAGGCTGCGGTTCGTGGACGCCTAGGAGAGCAGAGAGAGCTTGCTGGAGTCCTTGGAGAGACGCTGGGCCTTTTCTTCTTCAACTGTTACATTCTGGGCATTGCCTAAAATAATCTGTGGTAGAATTGGCCAAATCTGAGTTTCTCTTTTTGGGTAGAAGCCTCGTTATTTATTCAATGTATGGTGCAGATGAATTCTGGTCACTTTAAACGGGATCCAATGCCATCCAATTTGAGTTTAAATATATTTTATACGTTAACAGGGAGAAATGAAATAAACCCCTCATTTTAAGAAACTGAACACCCAGAGAAACAGAAAAGCTATGAGAAAAAATTGCTAATGATGTTACTTTAGAAAATATGTGAACTTCATTTAGAAAAACTGACTATCTTTTGTCATTGACTTGTACTGAGGAACAGCACGTACTGGAGGGGACGACATTTGAATAATGTGAACCTATTATTTGTTTTATAGAGTATAGGTCTAAAACAAGATTGGAGCTATCATAACAAAAAGTCTCAAAAAGTTTCAAGCAAAAGGTCATGGCTCAAGTAAAAAAAATATTTAAATCCTGTTCAGGAAACCACTAAAATATGCTCTTAACTTTAGAACTTTAAACTTTAAAGCCAATGGCACTGAAACATTTGCTTAGTATTATGCACACACTTAAATATCTGTCCTGAATACGAACACTGAATAACAAAAGAATTAAAAGAAAATAGGGTGGCAGAAAGAAAGAATATTATTAAACAATGTTCTTTAAACAGCATGGCTTTAATTTCTGCTGTAAAATATGCAAGTCTTTCCAAGAATCTGGCATTCATTTTTGCCTGCCTCTTTGCCCCAGCAACTAGACGTGTATGAATATTCCTATCGATAATTCGAGCCTCTGTCCTGCAGCAGTCTGCTTTGCTTCAGAAAAGCAGTATTCAGGATTCAAAGTGGATGAATTATCTGCTACTAACAACCCAAACATTTGTTTAGCTCCTTGTTCATACACAGATCTTTGCATTTCTACTCTAAAATAAAAAGAAGTCACTCATGTTTTCCTTATGAGTCACAAATCATTCCATTTCCCTATGAGTCTCAGGAAGTTTTTGCACGCTAGAGGCAAACAATTCAAAACAACTCCTCTCATTTTCAGTGATGCTTTAGATATGGCTGGCCAACACTTTTAAAACTGAAAATTCTCTTAAGAAATTATTTATTGCTATCAGTGCAATATTTGCCATCACAATGTGTTTGAAAACCAATTTTTGCTATAAATCTTTTAAAGAAAATATTTTTCGAGCTCTTGTTGTCAACACGCGTCGTGGGGGAAGACGACTTTCTAACCAGAGCTATATTTGACCTCTTACATTTTTCCCCATCAGGATTCTCAGGATTTCTCACCACTCTGGGTGGAAAGAGGGATGCTCCCCAGCTGATAGCTTTTTTGTGCCAACAGTTAGGGAAATTTCTCTTCCTTGGAAAATTCGTCCCAGTACATTAAGACTGAATGGCGAGCCTGAGGCAGAGTTTCCCTGACTGTGGGCTATAATCCCCCCGGGGCCACGGAAGAGTTCAAAGGGGGCTCTGAAGTGTTAGAAAAAACAGTGCTGGTCAGCAGCTGCTGACTTTTTCCTGGCTAGAAGAGTGAGGTTGTGGTTTCATGAGATTAAGTCTTCAGCACCAATTCTGGCTTCTGGAATTCCCTTTCCAGCCTTTCCCTTCTGCTTGTTTCATCTTCCCTCCTGCAGCGCACGGGCCCCTCGGCTCTCCTGGCGTGTTGGTTTGTGGCTCTGCTGTGAAATGGATCAGGAATTTGATCCAGTTTGGAGGAAGACACACACAAAAAACTAAGTGTTTCTCTGCCAGGCTATTTTTAAGCTGGACTTCTTGCCGGCTCCAGTTCATTGCACAGATGCATCCATAGCTGTACTGGTGTAGCAGAGGGAGGGGTGTGTCGCAACGCTGGAGCAAGGGATGAGGAGCAGGAACACACCACGCTGGCAGTGCCGCTGGAGGGATGCACCGACAAAACCGCAGCCACCAGAGGAGCTTTAATTGCTGGTGGCAAGAGGTTACACTCTCTAGGGAAGGATGTTGCTTTTCAGAGCCCTAATTGCTGGCAGCAGCTCAGGTCCTCCAGAGAAGGGGAGCGATCGTTTATCCTGAAAGCCAAAATTACAGCTGAGGCTGGCTCTCCTGCTGCCCCGTGGGGCACGAACGGCTGACTCGGGGCGGCATGAAAACAGAGGTTTCAAAAAGGGGTGACCTCTTCCAAATGTTTGGAATCACTGGCTTTGGAATCGCAATGGGATTTTTATCTCTGGGTGCTTATGACAAATCCAGCCCAGTCTGATGGTGAACACTGCCCCAAGCAGAAGCTTACTGATCTCAGGAGGAGATTGTCCTGTGGAGGACGGTCACACTCTTGTGTCACTTACCACTGACTTTAATAACTACGTTGGTGTACATAAAGTGAAACTTTGACTCAGGGAAGCCACTTTACATTCAGAACCAGCTGATGTTGGTCTTAATGGTTTCAGCAAAAAAGGGTTGGTCTGAATTTCCAAGGAGTGGTATAAATAACTGCAAGACATTTCTACAACACACTGGCAGAGCTTCAGGTGTCAGTGTCAGAGAAGAAGCAACATGTAAAAGCAAATGTTACACGGTCCCAGCTCAACTTGCACCATACCTGCCTCATAGGAAAGTTTAGCAGACGAATCCATTCTCTAGGTGAACCCAGCTTCTTTTGTGCTCACGGAAAAAAATACAGAAATAGCATTTCAGTGGGGGGAAAAAGCAAGTGAGACATCAGCTGTGACTGTCACTGTTCTATTTTTGCTGATTGGATTCTAGCACATGTTTTAGATCATAGTCAAGATTAATTTCATTGTAATAGTGAGGGAAGTGAGAAAAAGTTCCACCCATGAGGCAAAGGGCTGCATTTTCAAAATATCAAAGCTACCTAGGAACTTTCCTGAAATCAATTGGATTTATTGCCTAAGTGTGCTAAGTTCATACATTCCTAACATGTATATAAATCCCTTTGGAAAATGGAATTTAGGTTCCTACATCATTTATATGCCTTTGAAAATTCACCAGGAGCCTGTTTATAGACCAGAATTGAGAAGACCATAAGTCTGAGCATCACACTGGCTTTAAATTGAGAAGATGTTATATGAAATCTAAACACCAGCTTTATCATCCACACACAGCCAGAATAAAGACAGACAGTGGTCTCCAAGGAGTGGTAACTTTGCCCTGCTGCCTTGTTCAGAGACTGTGCAAGATCATAATTTCCACTCCATGTGGAACCTGTCTCTGTTGAAGAACCCTATTTCTGCTGCGTACGTAGGTCAGAAAGCCCTCACGCTGGTTTTATGCCGCATGCTACAAAGGCAAGTTTTCCTCTCTGATCTCTGCAAGTGTAGGTGTTCAAGGCTCAGATTTTAATGTTGTCCATTAAAAAAAAAAAAAAAAAGTAAATTTGCAAAGTTTGAACCTTGATCTGGATTCCGATCTCCAAAACACACCTCATAAATTTCTTATGCTTAAACCCAAGGCTCGAGTTTAAAATCTATATTCATAAAAACCACTATCACGTATGATACTTCTGACTCTGCCAACATGGACATAGGCACACAGTTCAGGGGACAGCCTTTAGCCTTCACCGTTAATCACTCCGACTTTACAAAAAACTATTGCTGTCACCAAAACATGTCAGCAGTATGAGCCACATCATTTAAGTGATGCTGATATTGTTTTCCTCCTCTTTTGACAAAATAACAAACACTTATTTGCCAGAGGAATGGGAAACAAAGTGTGAATGGTGTGAACTTTTTAAGTCCTTGTGCCATAGAGGGGATGTGCTCTATTTTCATTTGAACTGCTACAGGACAGTGAACCCTGGACATTCAAAACTCACGAATCAGACTGTCTAGAATAAAGGGGCTGGCTTACAAAATTAATATTTAAAAAAAATAACGGATGCTTGGTTTTCTGTCATTTTAGAGCCTTTCAGTGAATGTGGCCCAGCATGGCATGGTTTTTTACAGCAACACTGAGGGTCAATAGTTCCCTTTCAACTGTGAATGAAAGTTGAGATTCTCAGAAAATCTTCTATTTTTTATAGATTTGCTGTGTTTTTTATATTGCCATGTTTCCATCTACACATGGAATGGGAATTATCTGTGTTAGCAGCTGTACATATAGATGGTCCCTGTCCCGCGGAGGTTACAAACTAAGCTCAAGCTGAGCAGTGTTTACATATAAACAAAAAAGCTGTTCCAAGCAATCAGTGTGAGATAAAGTTACCGTTTCTTCTTTACCAGTTTATTTGTGAGCCTTATTCCTGAGAAAGGGTGGAAGAAAGATAACAGTGGCTTTACATATATTTATGGTAAAAATATAAAGACAAAAGTGCTTGTTTGCAAGTTTGCCTTACTGGTGAGGGATGCTGGCATCCCTGAACAATCAGTGGGAGGAGCTGACACCTCGACAGAGCTCATGGGGATGGAGGGTGCAGGGAAAAGGTTTCATGAGATTTGAGAGACGGCTGAAGATGCTGCTGAATTTGCAGACCTGGGTGATGGGCAGCATACTGGTGAGAAAAAGAAATGGGATTGCAAGAGAAAGCACAAAACACTGCTTAAAACTGTTGAGTTTACATTTACAGCTAGATTATGAGTTTACATTCACATCTAGATTACTCAGGAGGTAAGGCACAGAGGTGTGCTATAACCTTTGTCTGGGAGATGCATTTTCACAGAATCTCTGTATTTCGATATGAGTCCTGAAGATAAGCGAAGAGGATGGGGAATTTTAAGGAGAGAAAAGAGAGTACAGAAACCAGAAAGGACACGGAGGCGTGAATTCCAGTGCTAGAAGAGAAAATGTCACCAAGTTAAAAAATCAGAGAGCAGTGAAGTGAACCAAAAGCACAAACAGGAGGCTAGGACCAGAGTGATAAAAGATGAAAGCAGGAGAGTCCTTTTGCAGGCCAGCAAGATGGTTTGTATATGGGGCATGGGAATCGTGTGAAGGATGCAAAAACGTCATCTGCTACAAGCAGCGGAGTTGCTCAGAAACAGGACTTGAATTTGTGGTTCTTGTATAGTGATGCGGAGAGCTCTGCTCTTGACCACCCAGTCCAGCTGCCTTTTTACAGAAAAAAAGAAAAAAAACAAACAAACAAAAAAAAAACCAACAACAAAAAACATAGTACAAGAAAAAGAAGCCCAAACAGTGACAGCCAGTGCCTTGCTGACAGATATTAGGGCAATGTGGGATGCATTGTTTTCCAAAGTTCTTCTCCTCACCTCAGAGAATTATATTTATTTTATGGGTTACAAACGAGGAATTTCTTTTGACTGTCAACCTTGGGCACATTCTTCATTGCCTCCTTCACACAGCCTGACCAGAAGGCTAGCTGTTAATGAGCTGAGCTATTCCAGTGATTTTTAATTCCTGTGCGTACAGCTCTCAGCTCTCGCTGTACCGTATTTCAGCACACTGCAGGTAAACAATCCCATTGTCTCCCATATGTTTCGAACAACAAACAGAAAACAGGTGATTAAACTCCATAAACAAACAGGGTTTTCCCAGCAACAAATCAACACCTCTCCATGACTGGTATTTGTGGAATTTGATAAGCCACCCACTTTGCTCCCTCCCCATTCTTGTTATGTCTGTCCTCAGCCTTCTTCATCTTTTATCCCCACCCTGCTTCTCCCAGTCTCCAAAGGCAGGCATTCAGTGTTAATTAACTGCTGAAACAGCGAGCAGCTTGCTTCATGGGATCGAGATGGGAATGGACCTTTAGTTTGGAGTTTAAACTGCTTTGAAAGGCCTAAAAGGCACATTTTCTCATTCAGAAGGAGTGAGGGAGGCAGAAAGGAGTAATATATATAAGAGAGAGAGAGTTGGGGAATGTAACTGGAAAACCTCAAGCCAGTAAATTAAGACACGTATTAATCAGTTTGAATGATAGGGGTTTTTTTTTTAAATCAAAGGTTCTGATGTTTCTGGTACTTATGTGCTCCTAGATGTAAATATTTGCCTTGTATAATGTTTCTGGGCCGGATAGCAGTCTCAGTGAGTGGTGTAAATCTGGAATTATTCCAGATTATTAAACACTGCCTTCAGACTGGAGTTACACTGGCGTAACAAATTATCTACCTCTTGTTGTGCTGGCTTATCAAGAGTAGTTAAAATTGCAAGAATGGTCAAAACACTCAGAGAAATTGTTAAATATTACTCCCTATTTATTTTCAGTTTGATGAATATCTTGCACTGGTACCTTTAGCAGTAGATTAATAAATTACTGTATCGCTTCCACATACAGAAGTTTCCATCTTACTGTACTGTCTTATCTTATAGACTGTGTTTTCCATTATTGACAAATTAAACCATTAATACATGTTCAGCTTCCATCTCCACCAGTAATAATGTGACTTGTGGATAACTGAAATGCTACCGCTATCTGATTATTCCTGTTCAAAATGCCTGATCCATGGGGATGACTCAGAGTCTGACTTGAGGTTTTCCTCGCTAATTTTAGGTGCAGATTCCAGTAGCAAACATTTTTGAGGCTTAAAGGCATTGATATTTCTATTCTGATTGTTGAGGTTATCGCTGCATCCACAGTAACAACAGTTGTTCCATATTCCCGTTGCATTCTGTCTCATTCAAACATGATCTGTAGTTGTCCCCAGAAATCCACACTGTGTTCAGCTTATTTAGATCTAATGCAATACTAATAACTCTTCCCTGGAGCATCCTGCAGTGTTGCAAACACATTTAGCCTGTGTTGATCAGAAGTGAAAGCGTTTCATTCCATAAAGAAATTAGGAGCTCTACCGCTGTCAAATTCAGCAGTTAAATGAAGCAGAAACTGAGTTCAAAGGCCAGCTCCTGGAGGCATTTTCCTTTGCAACATTTCAAGAAGCAATACTTCCCTTTTGGGATTGTCCAGGAGAACATGATTATAAACTAAATGCCATGCCTTTTTAACAATGACAAATATTTCATGCCTAATAACAAAAAAACTCAAAACAAAACAAAAAAACCCCAGAGTGTGTGAATTGAGCAAACCAAAAGGGAGAAATTTATTCAAAGGATTTTTGCTGCAGTGTCTGTCCTGGGGGAGGGCAGGGATTTGGGAAGCCCAGTTCTCTCCTCTAAGCACCATCCACGTGATGATATGCAGGGATTCTTCCTATTCTATCACCCAGCTTGCCCTCAGCCCTACAAACTCGTGGATGCACCTAAGGAGTAAGACACGGAGCGGGAGCAGCTTGCAGAGAGGTCTCACGTCTCTCTGCAGGTTGCATGTTGTGGGGCATCATCTGTTCCCAGAGCTTCCCCCAAACCACCTTCCCGCTGCCTGCTTTGCCGTTTCCTCTTCAGCTTCTTTCTTCTCCGATGTAGGTAGAGAGTATAATACCTGCAAGTACCCGGGCACTATCGTAATTGTAAATAATAATCACCAGCACAGTAACGAGAGGGGAAAGAATCGGGATTTCTGGCTCCTGTTCCCCTGGAGTCTTGGGTGTTCTGCAGGTCTTCTTTAGATGTGCTAATAAGAAGCGAGATGCTGAACTTGAAGAACCCAGATTTAAATATTTTGACCCACAAGCACAGATACAGCAGATAGTCAGAGGGATTTATCTGGGAGTCTTTTCTCAGGTGAGGAGCAGGCTCGGCGGCGCGGTACCCCGAAGGTGTTGTGCGGTTAATCTGCCCACGCTGCCTCTCAGATCCCCGCTGCTCTGACGGAGGCTCTTTTCCTGTCTGCGAGGGAGCGGGGCTTATCGGCAGCATCTGAAATGGCGTATGTTTTACCGAGATCTTTTCACCAATCACAGGGGTGGTTTTAATCACTCTGAACAGGAAATAGCATGCTGCATTTAAATACTGTATATAATTATCATGGGAAATATAATTAGCAAGCGTAATTAAATGGGCTTGACTGCATATCAGGCTGTTTCTCGACGTTTCACTCAATCCAGCTGTTTCTCACAAGCTCTTTACTTTGAATACTGGTGGTCTGGGACAGAACCTCTGCACAGAATGAAGAAAGAATTACGTCTTTAAAAGCTATTCTTTTAATCTAACTAGGCCAATTTATTTAAATGCAAACATGGCATTTTCCAATACAACCTCCTTTGCTTTTTACTTCAGATGCTTCATTTTGCAATGCCCAGATTCATCCCAAATATTCCAATGTGAAAGTTTTATAAAACCCCAAGTGCAGAAAGTCACTGATGGCAGGGACTGGCTGTTTACTGTGTGTTTGTTTAGTGTGCTGCCCAGTGGAGGCCTGATTCTTGACTGGATTCTCTTAAGTGCTACCAGTGTATACAAACACATGATGATGACAAAACAAGCGTGTGTACTGAGCACAATGCTGTTTGATGGTGATACTTTGTCCTCCTGCTCAGAAATTAAGAGAGGAAGCATTCTGAATTACTGGAGAAAATATTCTGTTTTCCCCCCAGTAAGGACCACAGGCTCCATAATAGTGTTTCAAACGTTGGGAAGGATACGTTGAGAAAATGAGCGTAACCGTATTCATATTTTTTAAATGGCCCTTTTTTTTTTTCTGGGTTGCCTGAGTGAGCTGAATTAGCTCACAGAGGACTCAGATGAGCACCAATGTCAGCGACAGGAGCATGCAGATCTGTCCATGCCACTGCTGGGTGGGGGGACAACCCACTGCAGGCGCCCAGATCAGCCCAGCGTCTCATCTGACTCAACTTATCGCTGGAGTCACGTGGGGAAGGGAACAGGTATCTGAAGATCGTGGTCCGGCATCTCCACAGTCAGGAATGTTTGAGACGTTCCCATACACCAGCGTGCTTCGCTGAGTGATGCCAGTTCTTAAAGCAAAAGAAAATCCATGACTCTTCGGTCAGTTTTTTCACAGACTGTGCTCATAGCCCTCTTTTGACATACACAAATATTATTTCATTACATGGGCAGAAGTGGTGGCAGAAAGTGCTTTGTAAAGTTCTCCATCCAAGCAGCCACACTGCAAGCCCTTGCAGCACACAGAAATACCCCACAGCTTTCCTGCCCATTCACATCTCCTCCAACGAGCAGGGAATTTCATCTGGTCCACAGACAAAAAGTAACGGTTAAATATTTTGTTCTATATTTTTGTCCAACAAGTAAACTCAAGGAAGATCCTATATTCTCAAGAACATTCAGTGATCAGGGAAAGAAAAGAGTGTAATAAATTATTAGTTCAGGGTGTGTAACTACAGATAAAATGTCATACTAACTAGAATTGTCACACATGATCACATCCATAAATGGTGGATGCGTGAGCCATCAAATCCCCCAGCTGTATAAACTTCATTTGTGTCAGTCCTGAGCACTGAATCTCGTTTCTATTACCTTTTCTAGGCACAATGAGATGCAGTTTATGCTGACATGATGCCAGCTGTGAAAGGACAGGCAATACTTGAACAAGGACTAAGTTAAATCGTGCAGACCGAGTACCCGATCTGGTGAGAATCCTGCCAGTGAAAATATAACCTCTCAGCAGACTGTCGAATAACTGAGACCATGAGCATGACCTGCCTTTGGTGTCACACAGCAGTGACATTTTTGATCTGATCTGAACCCCAGATTTATTATAACATCAAGCCACAGCCTGGGTACACTGTGCAGGTCTCAAAACCCTGTAGCAGGAGGTGGCTGTGTTTTTTGAGTGGTTAAAGTGGGAAACGGCTTCTTCGTGCTCACGGGGGGATCCAGGATTCTGTGCTTGGAAACCACCTTCACCAAACCACCAGGCTACGCTGTATTCTTGGAACTTTAACAAACATTAAATACTTTATGTCTTACTGAATATAATACAAAGAAAATGCAGAACATACGGCTGACATAATTACTTAATACCAAAATGCTTAAAGAAACTAATTTCCAAGGTGATGGCAAAGCAGAATTTAAACTGCAGGCATGGTGAAAGGATTTAGCTGTCTGATTCCTTCATGACCAAAGCTATGAATCTTTTCTCGTGCCAAACGTGGGGGGAAAGATTTGGTTTAAACAGAAGCAGTAAATTCAACACAAAGTTTCTTCTAAATCAAAGATGCCAGATAGCTTTTCCAATGCGTGACTGAAGTCAGTATTTCCTGCAGTCTGGGGAGAGAAGCTGGACACAGCACTTTGCAGATAATTAGCCAGAGAGGACACGATTGATGCCGAGAGTCGTCTGCCGCTTCCAACTGAAGATGCCTGACTGACCTGATAACCACAGAGCACAAACGGCAGCCGATATAATTAGGGCCCCTCTAATTTGCCTGGTGTCAAAAAATGCCAAACCCCAAATTCCATGGTTTCTTCTCTAAGCATACAGTAGAACTAGTCAAAACAGCTATAAATACATTTCCCCTGTATCTGCACATTCCATAAATAGTACAAATATAATTTTATAGCAATAACCGAGACTTGAATAGTGGGATTATCTGCTGCGATTCAGGCAGTTGTATAGTTTAACTTCTACCATGAGAGTCTGAACTTGGAAAAGATTATGGAGTATAAATCAATTCTTGCTTTTACAACAAAACCATGTGCGACAGGGTGCTTGCTTATTCAGGGACAGGCTGACATACGCCAGCAGCAAACAAAACTTCAGAGAAGTGATCATGCCGCTTCCACTGAAACCAGTGAGAATGTTGTCGCTGCCTTTGAGGAAAGGCTGACAGTGCCCTCTTTTATCTACTCTATATAAAGGGACCTTTTTTTTTTCCTGCTTTTGTTGTATTTTTCTTTATTTCTTGAGAAATTACTTCATAATACGGTTTGTGTTTACTCCTTCGTAAGTAGTGGTACCAAGTTAGGTCTTTTCACACACTGAGAAATCAGAGAAATTAATTTTACATCAGATTGTGTCCTGTGTGGCTGCATAAGCAGACGCTGATCAGAAGGGGACAGTAAATATTGGGTGCCTTAAGAGCAAGCGGATGTCACAGAGTTGCCAGACCTTCCTGAAGGGAGACAGTCATGGCAGAGGGAGCAGCAGATCTTTCATTCCCGTTGGGGAATCCTGGAAATCCCAGAGATTTCTGAGGCTGCAAAGCACCAGCACGTTCCAGTGACCAAAGGGAATGAGAGGAATGATCCAGCCGTTCACCGAGCAGCGTTGGCTCCAGGATGGTAGCTTGCGGAGAAGAAGGACAGTGGCTAGATGTGGAATCGCTTGTCCATTGTGAATACACTTATTTTATGTCAGGATGAGGTACGCGTAGCTTACTTGGCCAGCTTCCATACTTATGGCTTGTTGGTCATCCTCTGAAGCCATCAATCACTTTTCTGCTCACTTTGGTAGGAGTTGGATAAAGGTTTTCCTGGCAGTTTATAACATCCATTTTATCTATCTTCTGTCAGCACTTACTTAGTGCTGAATTGAAGTTGAATAGACGAGGACAACATTTGCTGGGTAAGAGAAACGGTTTTTTCAGCGACTCAGTGATCAGCCCGCCAGTCCAGATGCTGGGACACTGGGGTCGGTTTTGTGTGCAAGGGCTGGAATTGATGCTATCCATTTCTAAGCTGGTTTAAGATTCCTCGGTATCAAAAGCAAATTAAATTTTCGTGGAGACACTGGACCACAGGTGGAGGTGGCTGGAACAGGGAGCCGGTATGAGAAACCAGGGGAGCTGGGTTTTGGTCCTGCAGAGCAAATGGTGGGGAAAGTGCCCCCCAAAGGCACTTGCTGCAGGTTTTTCACTGAATATCTGACTATAAAATGTAAGAAATGTAAATGTGCATATTGTACAACTTCAGTTCTCTCTATGGAAAAGGTCTTCTCACCTTACCTGAGAGCTGAAGTATTGTCAAACCCTATTTGCAGACTTTCAACTGGATACTTTGTCTTTGACCACTTACCACAGGGACCAGTAAAGCCAGCAATGCTTGCCATATAGCTCACTATATGCAGTGCAGAGAAAGTTTCTCCATTGCTTATAGCAGACTGTCAGATGTAAGAGAGGCCACAAAGACAGCGTATAAAGAAATACCGCTAGCATAGAGTCTAAAAACAATGCTCTTTCTTTTTTTTTTCTTGTGAAAAATGCAAAAATACAGAAAATACTTTTTGGTGTAACAAATGTGTACCCCAATATTATCCATCGGCTAGAGGACATGTTATGACATAAAATTATTTTCTGAGATACTGGCAGAGCTAAAATGACACATACCTTTGAAAGAAGAAGCAGTGTATTAGCTCCTCTTGCCACTGAGAAAATACTTAAGGACTAAGCTGAAGTGGAAAATTGCTCTCCTGTTAAAGATACCTTAAATTCTGGAAAGAGTAAACTATTTCAAAGAGTTTGTTATACACAACTGAAAATCGTTCTGTGTACCACTGGTTATTTTCACTCAGGATAACTGCATCAAGAGTTACTTAATCTGAATCACCCACTTTTTCTATGGTTAAAAAAAAAAAAATCCATTTCAGGAAATTGTAATCAACATTGAAAATCTCAACGTAATAAAAAGTTAGGTATGGAGTATTTGTACGAGAAATACTGTATCCACAGGGAGGAGGGGTGTGTGTATGTGAGCATCCACTTCAGCAGCCTGATTCTAGGAAATGTGCTAATGTTTTATATTCAACTCCTTTTTGTGTTAAACTTGTGGGGAAAGTTATGTCCATTCAGGTAACAAGTAAAGCAGAGAAATAGTACTTTTCTTCTATAAACAGACTTGGATAGGTTGCTGAAACCTGCTAAATATTGATTCTGTTCAGGGTGAGTTTCAAAATCTGAGAATTTCAGCAGAACCTGCGGAAAGCTTTATGAATTGATTTAGAAAACAAAAATGTATTTCAGTTATTTCAAATTAATTATCACTTTGAATAATTAAGTTTGTTTTCATTTAATTGTGTGTTTGAGGGAAGCAACAATGTGTATTTGTGAGAAAAACACAGGACAAGGGAACAGGTGTTTCCCTGGAATCCCTTAAAGTGCTGTTCCCTGTTTTCATGTGGTTGTCCCTTATTTCTATTCATAAAAGTGGTCATCTTGGGAGAAAGATCAAAAACAATTTTCTATCCCAAGTCCTTACAGTCCAAATCCTGCAGTGCGGGAGACACTGGGTTTTGGGCTTAACCCACGATTTTTTTTTTGATATATA
>NW_010103032.1:0-458 GCF_000699245.1 Pterocles gutturalis | reverse complement strand
ATTTCAGAGGAAGTGAGACCTCTTAAGCGCCCAGGTGGCTGGTGGCCATAGACCACCAGCATTCAGCATTCAGCGAGAACCCAAAATACAGAAAGATGCTCTGATTTCATGTAAGAGTCAAGATGGAGATTTGGCAAGTGTCCCAACGTTGCCAAATGCAGCTTTCTGGTGTCACAGACTGGTTACAGTCAGTATATATGTAGGCTTGTTTTGTTTGCCCCATCTGTAACATAAAATCTGGGCTTTACATCAAATATTAATGCTTTCTCTGAAATGTCACAAGTGCAAGGCTGGATCTAGCTTATGGTGCTCTTTTATGTTGTTGCTGTTGCATAAACATTGAAATATGTTTATATTTATCAAGAAATAATCTACAGTGTAAAACGTTATAAAGTGGGGGGAAGAATGGTATTCCTAACAGAGACACATAAAGATCTCTAAAAATTGCACTTTTGGCA
>NW_010103031.1:0-11721 GCF_000699245.1 Pterocles gutturalis | reverse complement strand
GGGGAGAAAAAGCAAAGAAAGCAACTGCCAGTCTTCTGAGGGTGATAAAAGCTAATCTCCATGCCACTTGTTTCAAACTATCTGACTAGGACATGACTGCATCTTTTCTGAAATATTTATATGCCCCTTTTAGGCCACTATCTGAGCACCTGAAAGTTGATGAGTTTAATGACATTCTTATTATGAAGAGTACAGACTTCCATACAACCCAAGTCTAACTGCAAAAGCATGTCTATTGGAGGAGAATTTCCAATGAAGCAGACTCAGCTGATTAAAAGCATGGAATCTATTTTCCAAACCAGAATCTCGGGCCATAGGAGTTTTCAGCTGCAGCTGTGCAGCTACAATGGGTTAAAATAGCAGTCTATACACATTTAACTCTGTTTTGTTTAAATTTATCAGAGAGAAAGAGCAGAAGCTGCACACCATCACCAGATCCATGGAGATGGCAATGCCCAAGCAAGGCAGGCTGGGGACAACCACCTCTTCAGTTGCCAGAGTTGGCAAAGGACACATCCTCGACAACCTTAGTGACTGGACTGCAGTAGCAGCAGGAAATAAGTGTCAGACCTGTGAACAGAACCTAGGTTTCCTAAGTTTCATTTCTGTAACTACGAAAGATCATTTGAAATTACCCAACAAACCTGTCATCGTATAATTAGCTGGTGAGACTGCAACAAAGCAGATCTTCCAGAGAAATTTTAATTACACATCTCTTTAAGGAAAATTCTACACAGACAATGAACTTAATTGTTCAAGCCTTTAACCTTTCTGTAACTATGTGGCTGGTCACAGATCCCGTTCCTGAAAAATCTGATTTGTAGTTCAAATTTCAGCCCAGCAAAGGGATTTTGCATGATATCTATATGCAAGCCAGCAAAGCGGTGCAGAAACTACACTGTTTCCTAATTTCACTTATTAGGCAGTTCTTTCTCTTTCTAATATTATCAAACTCAGCTGCAAAACTAGGGTAACATGTCCTTGTTAAAGGATTTCTGCAGCTAAACAGCATGAGCAGAGAATCCCTAAACTAAATTTTGAGTCTTGCAAGAAGATTCATTTGTCACCAATATCTTTCAACAAAAGTTACTTTTCATACAGTTATCTAGTGAAACAATTTCTAAGCACATAAATCATTGACTTTGTAACAAATAAAGCTGAGCTTATTACAAAACCTGACATTTAAGGCTTCTTAATCAGGTGTATTACATTAACCAACTGTAAATAAAATAAAATTCAGCCACAGGATTAAGAGACTAAAAAAAAGCTGTTTGTTTCTCCCTTCATGCTGCAAGTTAAATCTAGATTTATTGGCTGAAGTTCAGCCATTTGGCTGATTTATCAACATAAACCAGGCATTAACTACCCCTGAAATGCAGCTCTCATATTTCATCTTCACCACATACCTCTCCAACAGAAATTCTGCATCCAAATAAACCTGACATGATTGATTTGGAAAATAGTCTAAATGAATGCCATTTACATAGAACACACAGATGTTAAAAAAAAGAAAGTGATTTGTAGTTTTCCTTCTTTAAAAATTTGTAATGAAAGTCCTTTTTACTAAACCTCTTCAGCAGTGATTTGGTTAGTGTTCTGAAAGTTAGACAAAGACATCTTCTGTGTAATAATTAGGATCCTTTAAAACAGCGTACAAAACACATCCTGGGGAACCAAGGAAAAATTTTTGACTGTGATTTTATGCTATTACTTTCCTGAGAGAAACAGGCTTCAACAGCCACCTCTGCTCGAAATAAACCCTACATTTTGTCTCCATGTCCACTGTTGTGCTAGGAAAACTGCCCATGCAGCCATATGGACAAGCAGACTGGAAAACTGATCCAACTGAAACGTCACCATTTTTCCAGTTGGGTTTTGGTTTTTTTCTTTAATGCATCAGTTCCTTAAAACAATTGTATGGTCATGCCAATAACCTGCTATAGCAAAAGGGTACAGTGTGGAAGAAGAGTTTTATATTGCTGCTGACGAAACATTATTAGCATGAACAATGAATGAGGCAACTGGAGAAACAGGCAGAGTAAGCAGAGGGAGAATTCTGTCCTACTAAAAAGGACGGTGCAAAGGAAGAGTCCTCCCACTCAACACCTGCAAGCATAAACCAAAAACTTTCTCAGTCAACTTGTTGATACAATATACGCTATCTGCTGCAGATTCTTACTTATTAAATACCACCACTAAAATCTTAACTTACGGCAGCATGCACGCATGCTCTCCCCACATGCTCTACAGCACCGAGACAGCAGAAATCTGCACATTTTTCATCTGGGATCAGTGACGTGAGAACAGCACACAACAAATCAGTTGCTGTTTCAAGCTTTGCAATATATGAACTAATAATTACAAAACATTTGACAAGCAATTTTTGCTTATAATTTGCATAAAACTAGTGTACTTTGATCTCACAGTGTTTCTTATTAATCATTCACAGCTTTTACAGGAGAAAAAGGAAAACTATATTTGCTAAAAGAACTTCTGCTATGTGACCAGTTTTCAGTGAAAGGGGTTTGAAAGAAGGAAGTCTCAATTTGAGCCTCTTCCTCATTTCAGAAACGACACCAAACACTGCTAAAGAAAGTAGTAGTTCCCCCCACAGCCCTTTGGACACCCATGTACTAGTTAATAAAACTAAGAAACAGAAGAAAACTCAGTCTCAGGAAGCCTTTTTCCTAGGGAGGTGACTGACTGACCATGGCTGCAGAAACAGAACACCACATTTGCTGGCAGATAGCCCAAAAGTCTGCTATTACACTGCTGCCAAGATATATTTTGATTGAAGGTGTTTTGAGGAAATGGATTTTCTTCTGCATATACATGGAATACTTTTCCTTTTGTCAGATGAGATGATCTATTTGCACTTCATGCACATTTTCAGAAGTCTGTGTAAATTAGTACTCAAAAGAGTCAGCCAATAATTCTTTCAGTCATATAGCTGGGCAGCAGTCGAACTGAATTTGTCATATCAAATGTTAGTGTGAAGGAAGAAACTGCCTCTCACAGCAATTTTAAACACTGCTCTAACGACTAAAGTAGTGAAGCACCCTGAGGTTTACATGGTGACATGCAATTTGTTCCTCCTCTTTTAAATATCACTGCAGTAAATAAATAGAACAGTATTAAAAGACATGCACTGTTCATGCAATTTCCTCTTCCTGCTTACTATATATATAGTTGTTTAAAATACCTGACAGCAAACATGCTGTAACCTCCTAAGAGACCTATAACCAGACTATATTCTGTGAAAAACACTCGAGGAAATAAGGCCCGAGAATGAAGCAATAATCCTTCCTTACACAAAGTTTAAAAAATGCCTAGTACTGTGTTTAGAAAAGTCATATTGGTGCTCGGAACAAAGTCCTGGTTACACACAGCTCAAGTTGTTCTTATTTTACCTCATTTTTGTCAAAATGCTCACAAAAATAACTTGGAAAAATCCCTACTTAAAACTTTAAAAGCCACCTATCTTCTCATTATTTACCTGTAAAAATAACCACCAAGCTAAACTGGTCTCAGTCACTGGTAACAGACTTCCCTGTGCCAGGCTCTCTACTCACATGATGCCAAACATACTGGTGTTGTAACATCAATAAAAAACCAGAAAGGAAAAGCAACCTGAGCAGGCAAGTTTGGCTTTCTAACTTAGCACTCTCAAAGACTGTTATGACATGTCCAGATTCCGCTAGTAGTGAAGAATTTTAAGAGATTTAGGTACATGTGTTACTTTTAAACCACCCCAACTTCGCATCAATGAAGGAACCAGCTTTCTTATCCGCCCCTACAATCCAAACCATAGTATTTACACAGCATAATCCATTTTGGTCTTCATATGATAAAACAAACCCAGCGCTTTATAGCAGCTACTCTTGTGACTGCCTTCAACAGAATTCCAAGTTTCACATTTTTTCTACAGGATTATTAGAATTCTTATCCTCTTGGATTCAACGTATTTAATTAACTAATCCAAGTTTCACATTTTTTCTACAGGATTACTAGAATTCTTATCCTCTTGGATTCAATGTATTTAACTAACTACATGCCTATAACACACTCCTCATTCGCTGCTTTATTTTAGGATGCTCCCTTTCATACTCGGACACACAGATTATGAAAGTTATCGACAATGAACAGATCCAGTGATACCTTTGCTCAGACACTTTTTGACAGAAAACAGACTTTACAATAAATGTGTCTTCAATTCTAATAAAGCAATTCAGTTAACATTCAGATTCTAAGCAAGCCTCAAAGAAATGGCTAGTTGCTCCCAAACTACTTTGCAAGGCTGTTCAGTTCTCTCTAAATTTTTTCCCTAAAAAATATGCATTATGATAAAGCCCAAGGCGTCTGAGACAAGCTGAGGCTTGACAGTATCTGTGGTCCAAAACATTTGGTCTTTTGCTGCGATTCCCACGTAAGCCCACTCCTCTAAAGAGGTGGGAATGAAGATGTCTTTGAACTTCCAACTACACAGTTCTTGTTTCAGAAATAACAGTCTTCCTCTGTGGACTCCAGCAATTTAGTTATCCTGATCCACAACATCATCTCCCACTCAGACACGTATAAGCAGAGAGCAAGCAAGATTCTTAAAGCTGAAGGGTGACTTTAGACACCCATCAGGAGGTAACCATAGGGCATCATATTTTCTAAAATAAAAACTGAGATCTCAAAATCTCAATAGCCACTTTTAAGAATGCTCCTCAAAACACATAAAGGACTTTGAACATACAAAGTGCTACAATTCTGCAATAATCAATCACAGAGAAACAGCAGTTACTAAACAAAGTCACACTAAGAAATACAGAACCAATACAATAAATGAAACATTCACCACAAAAACCCTTCATGTACATTAAATAACCATAGCCTCAAAAAAATCTAATTGTATTCTTTCTGTACAGTCCCTGGATTCATTTAAGTCATTTTATAGCAGAAATATTTTTCTCTGATTTTCAATACTAAATAAGTATTCAAATCTGTGGCAGTTTATGAACTTTGTTTTCACTTAAAATTATAAAGCCGTTCCAATTTAGTAGCTACCAATTTCACCATATACAAAAACTACATTTGTCAAGTCCCTGACAGGACAAATACAGAAGAACCATACATTCCTTCATGTGCTTGCATACTCATTATCTTAAAATGAAATCCTGTTTACCCACTGCTCTGAAGAGTCATTTATAAAAGTACTTTACACAGGCACGAAGGGCTCCTGTTCTGGGCTGCTCGTATGACCATTATCCCATACGAATACTGAAAACCACCACCTCAGTATTGAGATTGGTTCTGGCAGGGAATAGCTACATGGGCTGATCAGCTCCTGCCCTGCAAGTCTAATTCACACTCCTTCACTATGAACAAAAAAATGTTTCAAAAAATTCTTCCTGCAACACTGCCCCTAGATAATAAGTCTTAAGGCTTTTTCAAAATGTGTGCCAAAATTATACTGGCGATTACTCTGACAGTTGTTGCTCAACAAATGTAATGGGAAGAACATGCTTTGATAAAGCCTGCTCTGTAAAACTTAATATTACATTTTTGAGTCTACTCCACTCATTGAATATCACTTTAATTCCATTTAAAACATGATTTATGATCTGAGTTTAACATTTGCAGAATGAGTTTGCAGAATACCTGCAATAATCAACACAGCCATGCATAAAACTAGTACAAAAATGTGCAAAGTGGATAGTAGAAGCGTAACAAAATGTAACACCATATAACAATATAGACTTTTTGGTATAAACAATATAAAACTTCTTTCCCTGGTAAAAATATTTCAGCACAAAAAAAAACCAGCTTGCCTATTGTCTACATCATTATTTCTCCTTCCCATTTACAGGAAAGTTCTTTCCCAGGCTTATTTTTACTCAAAGTAAACAAGAAAAAAAATCCTCTTAAATCACAGTGTGTGGGAGGCCAAGGAATTGCAGGGTTTTGGGTTTTAAATCACAGTGTGGCTGTCGCTCCTACTTTCTATCTTTTCTACCATAGCCTGTACTATTGTTAAGTGGTTTTTTTCAACAGCAGTTGAAAAAAGGTTTGTATTTAAAAAAAAAAGTTTAGCTGCAAATATGTCACCTGTGTTTTGCTGGAAAATACAACCTTGCGTTTATGGAGGGACTTGGTCACATCTACTTTGCTGCAGCTCTTATCTGCTGTCTTACAAATAGATTTTGTGCTAGAAATTAAAGGATTTTTTAGAGGTGTACTGTAAGAGAACTTTTTCCCAGTGAAACAGTTACAAAAACAGTAATAACTACTGAGGACATCACAACACAATAAAGAAAAACAAAAGGCATATCACTAAAAGCATCATGACTTGTGTCTTTCATTAATGAAATTTAAACACATTATTATATTCTTCCCTTATAACTCCTATCTCTCCACCCCAGAAGAAAGACAAAGTTTTTAATTAATTCAACCAACCCATCCAAAACTAGAAAAACCAATACCAATGATATCCAAAACACATGCTGAATGTTATTAAATTCGGCACATATTTACTTGCCTTAGATTATGAATTTTACCTTTTGATGAGAGAGTTCAGAGTCAATCTCTTAGTAATAAACAAAGAGGCATCCACCCTGACCATCCCCCCAGATACCACCTACTGACCAGACCACAAAAAACTTTTGCTCTTTGTCAACAAAATAATACTTTTCCCCTCAGTCACATAAACCATAGACAGTATTTTTGGGAGCAGGACCACATAAATGCAGGAATATTATACAGTCAAGGAAATGGTCATATTATTGTGTGACAAGTGGAAGTTTGGCACAATAAATATGTGCTGCTTAAAAGGCTCATGGCTAGGAAAAAGAAAAAAGAATGGGACAAGATACAGGTCAAATATCCAAGTCTCACAGCAAGGCAGCACATCATGCAACCCTGATTTTTCCATTTTTAAAATGGTCTTTGAAAGAAATAGTGTCAAGACTGGTTTGATTAGGTTTTGGTAGGCAATTCTTAAATTTAGAGTTTAATTTTTATGACATAAGATTCTAGAATTACACACAGGACACAACGGATGTCTCCATTTGGAACAGACAGCTGGCTGAAGACAGGGCCAGGTTCTGCACGCTTTGGAACACACTGTGCTGCAAATGTATTAGCCTTCAGCAGTAACAGAGTATAAAAAGAAAGGAAGGTTAAAAGACTCAAGCACAATGGGAGAACTAGTCCAGCAGATCACAGAATCCCTAGCAAAAAAAAAAAAAAAATAGGGCCACATTTTCTCCTGTGTGCAGTTACATGAGGGTGGTCATTAACCCCCAGTTCTCAAACTGCTCTACACAAAGCAGTGCAACCCTTAGGCTGTTGTGACACACATCGCACTGATCCTTCAATGACAATGCAGAAGGTACTAGCCAGGCAGTCTGAGCTTAGAAGCAAACGCATGTTTATCTTTCTAGTATACAATAACAAACCCCACTTAATTTTAGCCAAAAAGGGGACCAGGCTTCAACGACAAGTAAGAAAAGAAGGGGCAAACTGTACTTCAGAAAAGCCATATGACTTCAGAAGCTAGCGTCCTCAGTCATTGGATTAGGTCAAGGTACTGTCAGTATTCAAAAAATACTGAAGGGGAATTCTTTGGGGGGAGGGGGGAAGGAAGTAACCACTTTGGTTCAATTCTATAAATTTATTAAGTGAAAACAATACACGTCACTGCAAACAATGAGATCAAATGCTGTCCACCTTGATCAGAATGCCAATAACCACAATTCATCACAGAATACCATCTGTCCCTCTCAGGACTTCTGAACAGGTTTCAACACCTGGAAGGAAAGGGAAGACATCCCAAACATACAGTCCTCTGCCTGAATACCTTGTTCTGTATAGTGTAGAAGTTATTGTCAGTGCACAACGGCACTCAGGTTCTTAAACTGTAGGAAGATACTCTGCCAAATACAACACAATTCTGTTTTTCTTGAGCTGTCACGTATAAAAGAGGGACCAGGCAGGTAGCTCTTTGGTTTTCTCCAAGCAGTATCTTTTGTGTATCACTGAACTGTTAGATAACAGATCAAAAGGCTCAAACTCCGTAACTAGAAGGGAAATTCAGAGACCCTTCTTTACTTGACGGGACTAACAGTTCAAAATTACACAGCTAAGATCACACATACAAGGGTGTTCTATCACAACATTTGCAGACCTCCTTGCCAGACAACTGAAGTTCTCATTACTTTCTAATACCACTGCAACAGCTCCTACACTCCATGTACGCCATCAGGACTTTAGCACGGTCCAAACACTGCCATAAATCTATCAAACTAGAAGTAATACAGAAAGCCACTGAGCATTACAAATGCCACTTTGTACTCTTGTTTGGTGTTGGTACTGCACAGACTTGACCAGGAGAGCCACAACAGCCTTCTGCTGGTCACAGATTAGCTATGTTGACTAACCTACCATATTTGGAGATGCAAATAAAATGCACTGTACTATTCCTGAATATTAATGCTGCTTCCTATCAACTGTTGTTTACCCGGTTGCTTTTTTCAATCAGATTTGGCTGTGCCTGTGCTGTTATGCAACCCTCAGCAAATCCACATGCCTACTGCCTTTCTGAGATCTCAAGGTAACAGAGCTGGAACTCGGGCATCTTTCCTGCTCAAAGCTTGTCTCTGAAATACATCAGGGTGTGTTATTGTAACTCCATTTGTCTCTACACTTTTTTACTACTAAAACTTAGACATTTCCAGCTAATAACTAGAGAATTATATAATAACATTAACTAGAAAGTTGCATGCTGTTAATGACTTTCTATGCAGTTTGTTTAGTATGGGACTGCATTAGATAAATAAAGACCGATAAACTGTCTGTGCAGGGTGGTGTTGATTGTTTCTGAGCAAACAAAGCAAACTGGAGGCCAAGATACCAAAACAAACTGATGATTTCTAAGAGAGCCACACATAGGCACTGAAGACTGAGCGACTGCATTACTGTCACCAATTTCTGTTATAGAACAAATCACTGAAAAGACAAGTAACATCTCAGTTAGAAAATGGTTTTGGACCTGTAAGACCACAATCAAGATTAAGAAAATCTTACATTCTCAGCATGTCTCCAATTCTCAGAGGACCAGTCATCCCCCTATGTAGCTACAAAAGCTATGTAGCTTCAAAGACTGAAGCACAGCAAAGTCATCAGTTAAAGAACTTAGCTGAAATAATTTGAATTCCCTACCAGGTCCTCTCAGTTGGACTTTTATGATCCTTGAGGTCTTTTCCAACCTTAATGATTCTATGATTACTAACTTCTAAGACCACCTGCTTGATTCTTCCTGCCCCTTTCACAGCTCTTGAGAACACAAGTGCCATTGTGCATTGACAACAACTTGAGAACACAAGTTCTCAAGACCATATACACTCAGGACAATCTCATTAATTAGTATATGAAATACTGTCCTCTTAAACAAACAAGAATTGGCAAAACATTTGTTGGATTCACACAGAGACTACTTAATAACTACCCAAAAGTACCTTCACCAAAGTACCAGTCCCTCCCCTCTCCCAAATCCCTTACCACTCTCCAACATTACTGCACACTAACATTTTTCTTTCGTACTTCTTCAACATCCAACGTTTTTCTTTCATACTACTACAATATCCCACTTAAATCACTCCCACATATTTGCCTGGTTCCAACCCTCCTGTATGGAAGAGAACACTTTTTTCAAAACCTATTGCTACATCTAGCACAGGTACAAATACACACTCTAAAGGCATCCAAACCCATGCATTCTTCTCTTTTCCTATCAGAAATAAATCAGACACACATTTTGCTACCCTTTGATTCAAATATTTCTTCCATCCCACTCACTCTGATTATTTTCTCAGCATCTTTCCCCAGGTTCTCAGCCCTTTGACATTCTTTCAGAACCTAAACATCACAGACACATGAAGAAGCAAAGGTATGGTGTGATCTATAGTAAACCAACAATTACACACTGGGATGAGTTGTCTGAGAATCCCTTGGCAGAAACATGCAGTGTGATAACTATCTTAGACCATTTTTCATCTTCATAAGCTGTGAAACAACCAAGCCATTAACATCAAACATGAAGCTTATAGAAAAAAAAACCACAAAACACGTATCATTGCAATAATTTGTTTCCTTAGTACCATATTTAAACATCTGTTCAAGCATTTGACCTTTCAGTATCCCATTCTACTACACAAATCCCTTCCTGTCAAAACCAGTGACAGTTTTAACCAGTTATTTTCCCATCAAACAGTTTTCTTTAGAAGGAAGGACCCCTTAGTGCCAGGTTTATTGCTCATCTTCTTACACTAAGCTTTTATTTTCTATTAAGTGCAAACAAATTTCTGGAAAGCTGGTCAGGGTACTCACAGGAAGAAAAGCAACCACGTTTGATACATTAATTCCTAGCACTGATACAGTCCTAATCTAAACTCTATGGAAGACAACATAATGCCGCTTTAAAAACCACACATACAAACCTCAAGTCACCTTCAAGGGGGAAAAAAACAAAAGCCATGTTAGGCCAAAGAGGCAATTTTTATTCTAAAAACGTGTGTATGACTGTAACAGAACAGAAGAGTGCAGTCAGAGCTCAGACAGAACAATTAATTTCCAGGTCAATAACTCTTGGTCCCAGACCAAACTAGTGAGCACTGTCAAGCTGGCATTGAGACCACCACCACAAGTTCTGTGCTTCAGACACAGATCTGGGGAAATCTATGGGTCATGGGAAAGGAGATAGGAGAAGAAAAGGAAAAAAAGCCACACACAAAAAAACCTTTTTTTGTAAAAAGTGGTGTAAGAAATTAAACAAAACATTAGCAAGACTGAAGCTTTAACCATTAAAATATAAAAACCTAAGTTCTCACACTAACCTGAGCAACGTCTGTGATGCAAGGTAACTCAAATGAATGGAAAGAGTAAGTTTCTAAATACATAACTTAAAAGGAATTTCTCCCTTTAAAAAAATGCAAGAGAAATAATGCTGGAGGGGGCAGGAAGCCA
Organism: Pterocles gutturalis; assembly: GCF_000699245.1. NCBI lineage: Eukaryota > Metazoa > Chordata > Aves > Pterocliformes > Pteroclidae > Pterocles > Pterocles gutturalis. The sequence goes on along the minus strand of NW_010103031.1, from coordinate 714 downwards.
GACAACATTGCAAATCAAACTAGTCAAACTCAATGTACTTCCCAGCTACAGCACCACAGGCATCACAGCCACGGCCGCCTTACTTCCCTCGCAGGCTGGAACACAAGCACACCGAAGAGCGCCTGTTTAGAGGAGACACCCTCCATCTGCAGCCTTTTGCAAGTGGTTTCCCTCGCGAAAAGCATTTCACGGACGTTTTTCTTCCATTTCTCGCCTCTTTCGAAGCCTTAACACGCACACGGCGGCGAGGGCTGCGAAGCTCTCAGGTACAGGGAAAGAAATGAGACAGACGCCCAAGGGGTGAAGAAGCCTTTGAAAGATTTCGCAACGTGAAGGAGGAAGAGAGGCCGGCAAATCCCCGAAGTGTCGGTCCACTGAAAAAGGCACCGTCATTCCTCCGCGAAAACAAGTTTGGGGAGCCCTTCCCCACGGGGGCCACAGGTAAGGGCACGCCTTCCTCTGTGCCAACGTGCTTTCAAGAAAAGAAAAAAAACCAAAAACATTCCGCAAAAAAAAAAAACCAAAACCCCAAACCTAAACACCCCACACCCTCCGACACGTCCTGAAAATAAAAATTAAAAAACAATCACAACAGTAATCCAAGTGAAGCCCGCAGGTCTCCCCATCCCCGCGGCTCCCCGCTCCGGGGGAAGGCCTCTCCTCCCTCACACACCCCGGCCGCGCTCCCCTCAGCCCGCCCGCCCGCACCCCCGC
>NW_010103030.1:5186-11528 GCF_000699245.1 Pterocles gutturalis | reverse complement strand
AAATATTAATATGAATTAAATTAAATGAAATATTTATATCTGATTTTTTATGCTACAACTATTGCTAAGTCAATGCTTTCTGATGGTGTATAACTTCATAAAAGTTAACCTGTCTCCAAAAACAAGACATGCTTCCCATCCTGGATCAATTATAATCCCAAAACACTATTTTGTGGATGTGATCAAATTTTACCTGTTTCTACAACACTCCTTACTTTGCGTAGAGTGACCTCCTTTAGGGAGAGCTTCTTTCAAATCCCATCTCAAGCAAATACTTCTGCAAGCACGTGGAACCTCTGAAATTAGTTCATTATCCACACAGCTTCTGATAATTACTTTCTGAATAAGTCTATTTCCCTCTCCCAAAACTTCAACATTATTAATTAGATGAGCAAATATGTAGTATTTCTGATATGCAGACATCACACATATCCACACGGCTATGCAATTTTCTCTTTGCTGCCTGAGCGAATAACCTCAGAGTCACAAAGCATACGTGCGCACAAAACTAAAGAACTGCACAAGCGAATCTGGACTAGGTCTCTGTTAATGAACAGCTCTTGTGAACTCAATATATTAAGCTGTGGTTTGCTTGTTCCCTGTCTCCCCCCCGCCCCCTTTAAAAACAACAAGATAGACCAACTACCAAGTCAGTCCAGCTTTGATGTCCTGGCTCATTTGAATGGAGGACACCGTTCAAGGTTAATTCTTTAAGTATTCATCAACCTCTAACCTATATTTGCATTATACCTGCATTAACACAGGCCCCCCATATATTCATTGAATGACATACAGTATGTGTTCGAACAGTCTAAAATATCACCACAAAACTCCTCAGCTATGTAACCATACCATATCCTCTCCTATATCTGATTATGTTACATAGTAAAGAAATCTGAAAAAAAAACCAAAGCTCTTCAATCTATATTGTACATTTGCAGAAAAAGAATGTAAAATTTGAAAACTTTTAGTCTTCCTAAAATGAGGACTAGGAAAGAATTACTGAAAATTGTCTAAACTCCCAAGCTTCCACTTCAATTCAGTCAGTTATTTATGGTTACCTTAGCCAACCACACAGCTTCAGGTTTTCTATGTGTAAAACAGCTCAAAAAAATGTGTCTATTTCTCAAGGCCATTGTGATGATTAGCTACCTAGTGCTTAAATGAGATATGCAGATACAAAGTATGATACAGATGTGTAGAGGAAAGTACTTCCTTGAATACAGGTAGGGTTGTTTGGTTTTGGGTTTTTTTTTCCTGGTGAAAGCTAGAATATTATAAGCAATTTGCAAATTAAAAACTCCAGAAGAACTGCATCATTTTGATTTTAGAATAGATGCTCACAGATTATTCCTACAAAGTGCTACACTACTAAAAACAGCCAGGAAACTTCAAAGTTTTATAATACAAATGTTCTGGATTTAATGTTTATATCAGCACTAGGTTCAGAAAACATCTGCAAAAATATTTTCTAACATAGCTGTCTTAAGATGATATTACAGCTATGCACACAAGTGCAAATTTTTATGTTTTCAAAAGCAGTTGTTTGTTTGTCCAGCATTTGTCATTTTTTAAAGAACACATAGGAGCTCCTGTTCAATATTTTGAGCTACCCTCAGTTGACTTAGGAAACAAACAGAACAGATCTGCTGATATTCAGCTTAATTCAATTACAGCACGTCTATGGTACTTCCTATGAGACACACAGTTCACTTCCCTCTTCCCTATAACCACTTTGGTACATCTTGCATATACCACACACACATTTGATTATCAAGTACCCTTCGAAGTACGTTCATGAACTGCGCTTGCACACTCAAACATGAATGCAAGTTACTTTGCATTTTTTTGTTGTTGTTGTTTTATTCTTTTGGATTTTCTTTGTAAGATCGGTACTTGTACACACGCACACTTACTCTCTATAATCAGGAAAGAACAATTAAAGGTGCAAATTATCCTACAGTTTGATTACTCAGTATTTCACTTTCACTTATAAAGCTGGAACCACCAAGTATTCCTTTATACAAGGCAGCATGTATCAAAGTTTTCCTGAGTTGTGAAAGCTGAGATGCATACCAAGAAAATTACACTTACCATATTTCATTCACCACTGTCATCCATTACAAAAAGGAAAGTATTTTAAACTGCAGCATGACCAGCAAGTTATTTTTCTGGTTAATTTATCTCTGTCCTTGGATTGGGGGCAAGGGCGGCGATCAATGAAGCACATTTGTCTTGTTCAACAGTGTCTCATGGTTTACTTACACCTTAAACAGAAACTTTCTGCAAAGCTCACCAGAATATTTAAAGACATTACTGACCCCAGCTCTCCTCCCAGGCTTTTGACCAAAATCATTGCTACTCACACTTTACTGCTGCAACTGGTAACATAGTTAAGATCTGGTCCTTTTGTGATACTCCTGATTGTTCTTCAGTCCTGGCTCCTGCATCCCAATAGTTACATGACATACTCAACATGATCCACTTTTTCATTGAAGGCAAGTATTAGACTTCAAGGTAACATAGAAGCTGAAAACTCAAAAACGTGGGAACAAACATACATCTACACATAAAAGTGCACGTCTCTAATAAAAATGTACATGCAAAGACTGTGGATCCAGACTTACACTTCTGTAATAACATAATGCAACCATCCTACAAATGAGGAACGCATGGTTCTTTGATACTGATAGAGGAATGTAATTACTAATAGAGACCATTGTATTGACACAAGTAGGGCAGTAAATCTTCAAAATATCTGTAAATACCACAGCTTATCACAATATTTTGTTTATAAGATTTAATTCAATGTTGCAGGGTAGATCTTCTTTGAGGGGTGTTTCCTTTGTGAAATAAAACCTTATCAGTGACTTGGACAATTTTTTTCCAAGGATTCTCTTAAATAAAAGAACAATTTATTCTCCAAGTATTCTGCAATAATACAGACTGCTTGCAAGGGTTAGCTCCATCTGATCTAAAGAGGAAGCAATTTTACTCATCCGTTTGAGATATAAGGCACAGTTTGGACAATACTATTTCATTCCATAGTATTTGTCACATTCTAGGAAAAAATACATTCTCTAAAATTGTACCTCGCTCATTAGCTGTCCCTCATCATTACAGTCATGGGTGACCTCAATTGTTTAACCTTACAGGAAGTGTTATTTCCTTTCTACAGATGAGACACTGAAATACATAAATTATGGAAGAAATCAATATGAAAATGTAGATGCTAAGTGTCATTTCATGTGTGTGCATCCAATCTTTAAGTACTTCAGTACTTGTTCCATTGCCAAGTAATCCTAGAATATCCTGGCTTCAAAATTCCTACCCAAATCATGATTCTCAGGTACATGCTGCTTGAAACTTCAAAATATTCTATGGTTAGCTGGTTTCTAAACGTCCTTAGCGTTAACAAACTAGGTATTTTGCCATCATACAACGGTAGTAGCACATTTCCATCCTTAGCTAAGAAATATAAAATACTTATTCAAACAGATCCTGAAATCCATTTCTCCCAGATAAGTGACATAACCTCTAGATTTCAGGAGAGGTTTTACAGTGAATTTGTTTTTTGCAAAAATGCTGTTGCTTTTACAGAGAGTTTAAAATGTTTACCCTAGATTATTCTGTAGAGCTGGTGGCTAAATTACTTTTGGAGGTCTTAGGTTTTTCTGTCTGCAGGAGACAAAGCAGAATGCAGTTCTCACACCTCGTGAATGAACAGAGTGACAGCGATGAGCTCAGTTCCATCATTTCTCAAATAGGGTTTTACGCCACGTGGAGCTCTGAAATCAATGCAACTCTTACATCCGCTCATTAGGTTTTTAACAATATATAGGGAAACCTATAATACTATTTTGAAAATTCTTTTCTGCTGCTCACCCACCTCGCATGAAAACATACACTTTATTTATAGTTTGCTATTGTTCATTTATTACTGTTAACTGCTACAGTTCACTCGAGTGTCCGTGTTTTCAGGTATCATGATAATTTATTCCTCCTTACATCAACTTTGTCACATGTTTTCCAAGACTAGACTATACAGCTAATAATAACTTCACAGGCACTGACAATAATAATTCTTAACACTGCATGAGTTTTCCAAAGCATTTTTTTATTGCCTGTGTTCTTGTGTTTTAAATTAAGTTTTTTTTTCACCAGCACTTCAGTTGGTATGTGTAAGAATATCCCAAGGATATTCCTGTAGCATCTCATATTACCTCCTACCTTTGCTGCCTACACTTTGATACAATTAAACCAATTTCTAGTGCAGCCTGATAGACTGATCTCTCAAAAACTACTCATACTCATTTTAAAAAGATGGGACGAACTATGGTAATGCCTTCCAAAATATGATGATCATGCCTTCATTTTGGTTAAAGGAAGTATAAGATACACAAAATGAACTAGTTATTTGCCAAATTAAATCTAAAACACAAAAAATATTAAATGTTATAACTGGTACAGGCATTTATGTATCATTTCTGGATATAGTTAAGCACACATTTGATACAATCGAGCTTTTCACACACCCATAGCAACAGCAAGGAGCCTTCACTGCTATCTGAAGGCCTGACAGGGACATCAGTGTTCTGTTCCCACACTCATTTGCTTAAGTAACGAACCACTTAGCCTGCACAGGAATGACTCCAGAACCCACAAGCCCTTTGCCGAACTTCCCTTTGGATTCAACCCTACAGATGGTCTCAGACTTACACACAGAAAGAGACTCTGCATATTGTTAATTATTTATTGCTTGGGGAAAAGAGGAGTGTTTGTAAAAGAGCACTGCTCCATCCCAAACATACATGTTTGTAGCCCCACAATTAAGTATCACCCCAAACAGGGGAGGCTGTGCTGTGTTCACAGACTAGTCTGAGAAAAGCAGGGCTGTGCATCAGTCACTTGGTACTGAGGATGGAGGAGCTCTGAGAAGACCTGAGGCAGAAAATAATGAGTGAGCTGCCAGCACAGTGCTGAGCTTTGAGGAGTTCTCTGCAGCTGCACGCGGCAGGACACCAAGCAGCAGGGGAGAGGTTACTCTGCTTCTGCATTTCACCAGCACAACCATTACCAAAATACAGGCACCTAGTTCTGGCATTCATTGCTCAAGAATGCTGATAAAATAGGGAAGCCTAAAAACCAAGAGAGCAATTAAGGATAGAAAAACTTGTTTTATATCGAGACGACTCAAGGAGCATTCTTCCTCCATTCTCTATCAGGAAAAGGTGACGATATTTTCACCCACACAGGAAAATAAGCCTGACATACTAACAGCTCAGCAAGGAAGGCATGGTTCAAAACACAGGAAAACACGGCAACTCAGAGACAAAAAATGAGGTAGGGTAGATTTTCTGGATTAGGGGGATTAAACATTTGTTTTTCCTGGTTAGAGAAAATGGTGAGGACAACTAACCAGTGGAAGAATTCTGAAAGCCTGTAATGGACTTTCAGTCACTGGAAATGTTTTCAGACCTGTAGAAATGCTTTTCTAAAGCATATGTTCAACTCAAAAAGGAATTAATTCCGAGTTACCCTACAGCCTACATAAGGCAAGGTGTAAGAACAGTTAATCAGAGAGTTCACTTCTGGTCTTGTCAATGAAAACCCACAGAAAACATTAAAACAGTTTCTGGTGGACTACGATGGTGTTCGGTTAATGGTTGGACTCGATCTTAGGGGTCTTTGCCAACCTAACTGATTCTATGATTCTATACAGAAAATATTAAAGAACAATAAAAATAATTAAAAATATTTTTTTTAAGTTTTCACAAGAATTGCTTTCCTTTCAAAAAACACTTTTCAGTGCAGATTATTTCCCTTGTAAGAGGAGTTTAGTATGCCTGTATGGCTTATGCTTCTACATTTCAAAACAAGGTTTTAATAAAAAAATAATCCTTATGAATTCTAAGTTTCTTTATCACGTGAGCTATTGCTGTATTTTAAAATTAATATAGGACGAATAACTCACAGTGGAAGAAATATTTTCCAGAGCATGACCACTAAAATAAATTTAAATAAAGATCACACTTTATAAGGACAAAATCATAATCAGTGATGTTTCCACTAGCTTAATTATATCAATATTCAAGTGCTGACTTATAAAAAGGTAATTTGTGGGTGTAAAAGTTCACACACAATTCCACTGATGTCAATAAGAACAATTATACATATATTTTGAATCGGATACAGGCCATGGTGACAACAAAGGCAGTTTTGCAGCTGATAGCCTGTATAATAGAAGTTACACCAGTTTAATGGGGATGTTGATTCACATTAAAGTTAAGGCGAACTAAGTCTGTACTATTTCTGAAAGGGCCAAATTCCTTTTCCCATCCA
>NW_010103030.1:0-5155 GCF_000699245.1 Pterocles gutturalis | reverse complement strand
TTCCTGCTACCTCCTTTGAGTCAGCAGGAGACTTGCACAAGAGGAATAACATGAGGAAGTTGACCTGGCTTAAAAAAAAGTTGGCTGGAAGGTGGAAAGAGATATTCCTGTTGATAATTGTCAGCTTTCAGTAGGAATATTAGCACTTACACAAGAAGCAGAAAGATCTAACTGAAGAGAAGCATGAGGGGTAAAAGTGACCCCTTTTCACAGCAGCATGAACTTCAATTGGCTGCAGCTAAAATTAACTTTTTCCTAAAGATCATTTCTTATACAACATTATTGTTTGTTTACAGTCTGCAATCTAAGGAGACTTTCCTTGCATGAGTTATTCTGCAGACATCAGAATACAGAGTTTTAGACAGAAATAAGGATTTTGCCTGGACTAATAAAATTTTATGCACTTGTAACATTTCAGTTGCGAAGGTTCTCATACTTGGAAATTGTTTTGTCCTTGAAGAAATCAGAATCTTTTATAGGAGTTCTAGAAATCAAGGAGAACATGCAGGAGGTAATTTAGAAGTTCAATAGGAACATCTGGAGACAAGGTTTAATAATCAAACAGATCAATTTACTCTTACTCTCTCCATAACAACTGTGTATCTAGGACTAGGCAAAGCAGATTAACTAAAACGTAAGTACTCCAAGGTCCTCACCTATCCTGTACAGGCTGCTTCATTACATATGCCAATTGGGCTCACATGTTATTAAATACACTCTGATTACCATCTGAAGACACAATCTACTTTTCTTAAAGTGAGTATTTTAGAAGACTTGACTCAAGAGCAGTTTCATGCACCATTTTTTCTCTAAAAGTTCTTCCACAGAGCAGTGTACAAACCAGAGCTAGAGAAAGGGCTTTTTGCTCCAACCTGAAGGAAACTTTTTCTTCTTCTAAGAAATCATTCTGTGAGTAGCAAAACTAATGAAAGCTGTTTTCCTGTAGTGCTGCATCTCAAGCTTGATTGACTTTGACATCTAAATACATAGAAGCTGTGACTGCAGCTTTTCCTGCAGTTAAGCCATTCATAATTTTGTCTCCCTGAATTCCCTGGAGTCTCATAACAAAACTGACTTGGGCAGCCTTTCCCTCTCCCTTCTGCCCAAACTCATATCACCATGAAAACTGAAACTGACCAACAAATTTAAAGGTACAGGACAGAGGAAGAAAGAGTTGCAGATGTAGCATTAAAAGCTTCATTTCCTTAATAAATCAATCCATCAGAATAAAACTTGATACTGTGCTTTTATGCTTGTGGTTCTGTTTACATCTTGGGAACTGTGCTGTTTGAAACTCCCTGCTACAAAAGCAGAGCCTGCTCTCCCTTCGGCTTTCTTATCTTTCACCTGTCTCCCATAGGCAGGCAGACAGAATTCCTTTCCCCTCTCTTTATATAACTAAATTTCCCTTTTTTATTATGGTACACAAAAAAAAAAAAAAAAAAAAAAGTTTTTGCATTCTGTCAGAGCAGAAGGGGAAAGAGAAAAAAAAGGTATAAGAGAGAAGTCAGAATTGCATTCAGATATCCATCCCGCACAGAGTAAAATAATTCACTGTCAGGCAGAGATAAGGCCTAGATCATTCTGAAAAATAACTGACATGGATGTGAATGCAATGCAGTAAGAATAACACGGCTTTCATTTATACAAGTTACCACATGCTTCACAATACAAGGAGTTAAGTACAAAAGTTGATAAATAAGAGTAATAAAATAGTGCTAGAGAATTTTTTGCTCATTTTTCCCCCCCATCTACCCTTCTTTCATCCAGTCCAGAGCAACATTTGCAAACCAATCTACCTACTCAGCAGTTCTCCTACAGGGAAAAGGCAAGGTTACCATGGTATTGTCAACCGTCACCTGCTTACCAAGATTGATCCATTATTTTTGATGTCTCTCTGCTATGTTGTTATTTCTCAGTCTAGAAAAGACATAAAATGAAGCCAAAAACACTACCCATCTCTCGCCAAATTAGTCGTCTCAAGTTACCCCTCGATAGGTTATTTCTCTTACGATAATGTTTCTGTTGCTTGCTAACATTAAGTCCTTCATTCCCAGAAGAACAAAGGTAACCCTATCTCACTTATATGAAGAAAAATAAAGACCCTTTTATTTTCAAGTGTTTTAAGCCTACCCTTAAAAATCTGTCTCCTCAAATAATCTAGTGACAGAAAACAGGCTTGACATGTGTCCAATTCAGGTCATTAAAAGTTCAATTTTAATCTTGCACAACAGAGAAGCACCCAGGCACTTGAAACTGATGAAATTTTGAAACAATGTAAATGTTTAATAAACAAGGTTCTGTTAACATTTGTATAGATCATACCTACAACCCATAAATTAATCTTTAATGCAGTTATAATAGCCAAACACACTTTTTAATCTTTATGTCATTCTGAAACATTCTTCACAATAGTTCTTACCAACAGAAGCAAATCCTGCAAGAGTGTTATACCCAACATAACTTGTCAAATGAAAGTACCACTGCTGCAAAAGTCCAGCCACAGCTACTCGTGTATAAAGCAGATACTGACGCTTCACAGACAAATGGAAACAACACGTAAATGTCCCACGATAATAAATTAAACCATCAGTTGCCACGGAACTCAGGAAGGTCTTCAGTCACCCAGCCATAAGGCAGACTAACATTCATTTTCCTAAATTCTTCAGCTGGAAATACATAGACTTGACTCATCACCCATTCAACACCCATCTGAATTTTCAGGATTCAAAACACAACCACCCCGAGTTGCTGCTTGCATTGTAACACATGTTAACACATTTCATGCTCACAGGACTTAGAAAGTTTTAAATCTTAGAATGCTTATTTTCATTGCAGAGTATATTTTGCTTTGAAGAATTAAAATTAAAGATGAGCTAAATTAAATTAAAGATGAGCTACCAAAGAGACCACTACAAAAACATCCTCAGCAACAAAACAGGTCTCCAGAATAATAGAAACAGCTTATTTCTGTGATAAAAATCATAATTCCAGCATGACTGTCATTTCTAAACCTAAGCATGAAAGAATATAGAGGAGATAATGAGAAATCTATTTTGGTCCCACCAGAACTCCTAACAGCACATCAATCAACCAATGTGCTAGCTTAGCTCAGAAGAGGTGCCCTTTCAACGTTCAGGCAGAACTTCCTCTAGGTGGGGATGGATTATTAACTTTCTACCAGAAGTGAAAACGTAACCACTGTGCCTCCTCACCCGACAAATGCAACCAATGTAAGGAAACATGAATGTTTTAACAGATAATCAAGGAAATACCTGTAAGGACTGGATAAAGGCTCCAGTAACCGTTCAGAGAATCTACTAATTCACAACAAGCTTTGAAATTTAAGAAATGAAAATTTACTTCAGCCCTTGCACTATTAAGAGTCTGTTGTGAGTAGAACCAAGACAAAGGATACAAGTAATCTCTTTAAAGCAAGGAAATAATAGCTCTGCAGATCGTCACACACAAAGAAGATTCACCTGGGCCTCCTCCTCTCCTCACTCTCAATCCCTGGGGAATTAGCCCCTTGTTCCACAGCACAGAGCAGGACAAACCCCAAAGCCTCAATACACACAGGCAACAAATGACCAACTCTAAAATCTCATTACCAAGTTCATATGCAGATAAAATGTATTATATTTGCTTTATATTACCTTTATAACTCAGTTATAATCTCACTGATTGAATAATCCACCAGATATTAACAGTGAATTGTTTCTTTCTCTGCAGCACGCACACTATTACTTCAGGCAACGTCTCACTCCCAGCTACTCAACTTCCCAAGCTAACAAATTACTGGATTTACTTTTTGTTTATTTAGGGATGACTGACCTTGGATTAAATGTTTAAAAGAGATGAAAATTATCTAGTTTAATTGTAGTACTCCAAACAGAAAACTCAAATACAATTGACAATTATTGATAATTCTACCTATTGAAGTAGAATACCTATCTCTCCAAAGATTGAATTTGAATTCTGTAAGATACAGCCTCATCAATATATTTTTATTAGCTAGAACACTTTCCAGCTGTATATGTCAGTATACTTAATAAAAAGAGTTCCAGCATTTACAGGGTGTTTTACAAGGGAATGAAATGAGATGTCCTGTCCAAGGTTATATAGCAAAATAACAGCAAACAGTATTCTTCACAGCCAGTCTTTAGACTGATACCAAAGGAGGCGGGAGGGAAGTGACAGCCCTATAAATTAAGTCTTCTTTTCCACTACATATAGAAAAGCAAATGTCAGGGTGCACTTCCCTCTCACTGATCAATGACTCAGTATCATATCCACTTTCAGGAATAAGAAGGTAGTTTTAGCTTCACTGACCATTCACTCCTTTGCAGAAGTATGTTATTGTTTATATTTACCACTCTCTCCTCTCCTGCAAACCTTGTCACCAGTGATGTAAATTTCACTAAGTCACAGGTTATCTTGAAAGCCCCTGACTAATGCCCACTTGAAAGAAAGGGAGGAACTAGCAAAACACTTTCACTCTCCAGAAGGAAAAAGTCATTCAAACCCACTACTAATTTTTGGTCCCTGAGCAGCCCCACGAAGCGCACACGTCACTTCCATGACACTTCCAGAAAGGGACAGCAGCAACCCAGCTTCAGGCCGATTTCTCCTTGCCTCTCAGTTCCCATCAAGTTGAGCAGCCTGTTTTCAGTGGTAAGTCAGCAGGTACATTCTTCTGTTGGAAGACTGCATCCTGTGTTCTTAGCAGGAGGGACCATGAACCTAATTTCGTCCTTAAGTTCTGTCACATACTTCCACCACACATCCTCCCGCAACGATCCAAAAAAAAAAAAAAAAAAAAAAAGCGCCAGGCAAGTGAAAACATCAGGAACAGGGAGCTGGGAGGAGGAAAAGGGAACTGTAATAGACAGAGACTTACTTGAACCTGCCCTGGCAGTGTTGGCACTGGTCTCCCACCCAGCCCTGGTCGCAGACGCAGGTGGAGTTGACACAATGACCCGAGAAGCAGGAGATTTTGTCGCAGGACTTGGACTGGGACACCTGGGCATAGAGAGCCAGGTACTTTTTTTTTAAGCCGTAGAAGAGCAGCCAGCTGTTCACATCCAGGAGCGAGGAGAAGCAGCAGCAGCAGGAGGAGGGGAAAGGTCTCCAGACGCCCAGGGGCCCGGGGGCA
>NW_010103029.1:0-5343 GCF_000699245.1 Pterocles gutturalis | reverse complement strand
AAGAGTGGGCGCGCTGGTGGGGGAGAGTTATAGGGGGAAAGCAGAGGGGGCCCAGCGGGGGTTAGGCTACCCTTCGGGTGCCCGGCCTTAGAACCGAAGCAGGGGGGCCCCGGGATGGGAGACCCCCCCCGGGATACCCTTTTAAAAGGGTGTTGATGGAGAAGTTCCAGTTGGAGCTCAGAGAAGATGTGAAGAGAGCGAGCGCTGCCTCGGCCTGGCGAAGAACCAGAATCAGAGTGGGAAAGGAACCAACCCGTTGTAATTAAGAATAGAGAAGAACTGGCCAATTGTAATTAGAGGGATGGGGCAATCGAGACACAACCGGCATTTGGAACTGTATAAATCCCCGATGGGACTATGACCAGCTGTGCCAGCAGTCTGGATTACCACCCAGCATCCAGCTCTGCGCAGAAACGCAGTAAAAGAGGATCTTGATTGTCTGCGGATTGACTTGTTGCACAGTAGGTGATGAACTCTACTTTTGGGACAACATTTTGGTGACCCAGGTGGGTCTACGCTGAGCCTTGACTGGATTGTCTTGCCATACAGATGGGGAGAAGCAGTTTGACTGGACTCCAGCACACACAGCCCCGTGGGTCAGGGACTCCATCAGCTGCTGCTCTGCAGTCAGGCGGTAACCGACACAAGAGATATCAATTAAAGGGTTACAAGGGGACTTGGTGAGTAGGAAAATCTGGTTTCTGGTCTGGGTAGCCCCATTAAAGAGGAATGCAGTAGGAGAATTAACTTTGACACATAGATGCAGGGGATGAAGAGTACAGGATGCTCTTCCTAAATGGCCTCAGGCGGTGACCGACACAAGAGATATCAATTAAAGGGTTACAAGGGGACTTGGTGAGTAGGAAAATCTGGTTTCTGGTCTGGGTAGCCCCGTGTAAGTCGCTCCATTAAAGAGGAATGCAGCAGGAGAATTAACTTCGACACATAGACGCAGGGGATGAAGAGTACAGGATGCTCTTCCTAAATGGCCAAGGGTATGAAATTCTTGTTAAAATTTTTTCCTAGGAAATAATTAATGTGGGTCTGGTTTCCTCCACCGATACACCTCCTTGTTCCCCTTTAGGGTGCACCCTGAAAAATTGTAAAAGTATGTAAAAAAAGGTTAATAAGGTACTGCTGGCAATGGTGGCAAATATGTGAAAAGTGGCCTGAAAAGGGGACTTTGAATTACTGTACCATTTTGCAATTGGTGTTGTTTTGTAGAAGAATGGATAAGTGGGATGAAGTTACATATGTGGATTTGGTTTTGTTTTTTTGTGTAATGATAATAAGATCAGAAGGGAATATAAATTGTTCAGTAATGATTTGAGTAATATGATGGTGTTGGCTGAAAGTGTACAAAAGAGAAAGTGATGTTGTTCTGCCTGTGATATTGGAAAAGGATGTGTCAGAAGAAAAGGTGGATATTGGTGGCAAGATTGAGAGAAAGGGCACAGAATTTATGATGTTCGACATGTTGTTTATTGGAAGACATCACCTGATATAAAAAGCTGCAAAGAGTTGATGGGGCTGCAGGAATGTCTATTTCACAATTAACAGAAGTTGCATATAAGGTTTATAATAACAGTGATTAAACTGTGGAGAAAAAAGAAAAGCAAAAAGAAAAACTGGCAGCAGAAGGTCTTCCTGCAGTGCCCACAGCCCCAGGGCTTCTGAACAGTGTGGATTTGTTGGTGCTTGGACAGGGCAGAGCTCTTGCCACAGGTGCCACAGCAGAAGGGTCGCTTGCCTGTGTGTGTCCGCTGGTGGTCAAGGAGCTTGGTGCTATGCCCAAAGGCCTTCCTGCACTCCCTGCACCAGTAGGGCTTCTCACTGGTGTGGGTCCATTGGTGGGATCTCAAGTTGGCCTTCCACTTGAAGCACTTCTCACACTGCCCACAGGGGAAGAACCCCTCATTGGGTTTGGTCCTTTTGCTCTTGACTAGCTCGGAGCTGAGGCTGAAGGTCTTCCCGCAGTGTTCACAGGCATAGGGCTTCTCTCCAGTGTTGGTCTGGAGATGGTTGACCTGGTCCGGGGTCTGTGTGCAGGTCTTTCCGCACTCGGGGCAGATGTAGTAGATCGTCTCACCAATGTGGGTGCGGCGATGCTCGGTCAATTTGGAGCTGGTTCTGAAGGCACGGGTGCAGACTGGGCATTCACAGGGCTTCTCGCCGGTGTGGGTTCGGAGATGCCTGACCAGGCTGGAGGACTGTCTAAAAGCCTTCCCACACTCAGGACAGGTGTGGGGTGTCTCGCCAGTGTGGGTGCGGTAATGCTCAGTCAAGGTGTACCTGCAGCTGAAGGTACAGGTGCAGACGTAGGGCCTCTCACAGGTGTGGATCCAGAAGTGGTCATCCAAAGCGGATCTGCTGAAGCTCTTCTCACATTGGCCACAAGCAAAGGTTCACTCACCTGTGTGGGTCTGCTGGTGCTGGATGAGGTAGGAGTTCTTTCTGAAGGTCTTCCCACACTCCATGCAGTGGTAGGGCTTTGGTGGCATCCTGCCATCCTCCAGGAGACCTGGCAGATTAATGGAGCCATTTGGGTGACCACCACTGTGGGCCTGCACCTCAACACCTGAGAGAGAGGAGAGGAACATCTATTGGGTCATTGTCCAACCATGCAGAGATGTTCCCCAAAGAAGAACATCTCCTGGTGGGTCATGGAGGGTTATTCCATGCAGGAGAACATCTCCCACAATTAGTTAATTCCCTCTCCCCCGCCCCAACTGGGAGGAATCAGCCCAGTTTCCCCCTTTTTCACCCCAAATCACCATCCCCACAATGAGTTAATTTTGCAAAACCCCCACCAGAGAGAGTGAGAGAGACTGGCCCATTTTTCCCCTGTTTCAGCTCCAAAACTCTGGGAGGGGGACACACACCCTCCTCACAGCCCTGGCAGCCCCCCGCCACTGACAGACCTGATCTGCGCGTTTTTCCACCCAAAATGGTTCCGCTTTGCTCATTCTGGACTCTGGGGGCGGGACCAGCGCCTCCTGCCGCAAAGGCTGTGGGAACACGGGAGCCATGCGTGGGCGGGGAACATGCCAAAGACACACATGTTACCTGGGAACACGTGGAGGGACATGTGTGGTCTTGGGAACATGTACAGGGACACGCTTGTCCCCTGCAGACATATAAAGGGAGACGTGTGCATCTTGGGAGCATGTGAAGGCTCTCAGTAAACCCCTAGTGCCTCCCCAGTACCTCCCAGTGCTCCCAGTAACCTCTGAATCTCCTCCCCAGTGTTCCCAGTAACCTCTGAATCTCCTCCCCCGTGTTCCCACAGCCCCCCAATCCCAAGTAAAGGGACACGTGTGTCCCTGTGCATGTGTAAAAGGACACACATGGCCCCTGCAGCTGTAAAGGGACACGTGTGTCCCCTGTACACAGGTGAAGGGCACGTGTGTGTCCTGGGAGCATGTGAAGGCTCCCAGAAAGCACCCAGTTCCTCCCCAGTCCCTCACAGTGCTCCCAGTAACCTCCGAGTCTCTTCCCCAGTGCTCCCAGAGCCCCCCCAATCCCATGTAAAGGGACACGTGGGTCCCTGTACACATTTAAAGGGACACATGTGGCCCCTGAGAACATGTGAAGATTCCCAGTAACCCCCCAGTCCCTCCCAGTAACAGCCAGTACTGCCCCAAATTCCCCCATTGTAAAGGGGGGACTGCAATTGCAGGGTGACTGCTCCAAACATACCCAGGATGTTCCTGTCTTCAAGGGCAAATCCAATGAACCTGACGTGATCAAAAATTTTTTCTCAACAGTCCCAAGGACAGTCTTCCTAATCTACACAGAGAGTCCAGATTTAGCTCTAACTTCACTTCCAACACCCTTACACATGCCCAAATGTATGGTTCTTCTCACGCTAGTTAAGGAAACACCCCTCTCCGCTCCCTGTGCTAATTAAGGAGACACCTCCATGGCTTCTTAACCCCCAGGACGTTCATCATCGCTAGATCCAAAGGGTGGCGATTTCTTTCTCAAAACTTTCCTGTCTCTTTTGTCTCCTTTCTCTTTTCTCTTCAAGCACCTCTTGATGTCTGTCTCTACCTTTCCTGACACTTAAGGGTAACACCGTTACAAGTTTTGTGTCTGTTAGTTGTCATATTGTAATTTTGGTAATCGCAGCATCGTTACATCGTTACATAGTAGTTGTCACAGCGCTGTAAGTTTCCATGCTGTCAGTAGGAGGTAGTACTGTCACAACTAGCCAAAGCTGAAAGCAAAAATAGCCCCAACTTGGCCTGGGAAAGTGTTCAAGGTTTTACTAGGATGTGGTGTCCTGCTACACACAGAATGGAAAAACCCACCAGTAATTCAGGCAGAGACATGAGCCTGTATAATGACATTGGTGACTATGATTCTCTTGAACTGAGCATCTCTCTCCTTTCTCCGATACTGGGAGGGATTGGGGAGGCACTGGGAGCACTGGGAGTAGATTCAGGGGTTACTGGGAGCACTGGGAGGGACTGGAGAGGCACTGGGGTGTTACTGGGAGCCTTTACATGCTCCCAGCAGACATGTGTGTCCCTTTACATGTTCCCTGATGGCATGCGTGTGCCTTTGCACGTATGCAGGGGCCACATGTCCCTTTTCCTGTCCACAGGGGACGTGCATGTCCCTTCATGTGTTCCCAGAGGACATGTGTATGCTTGGCATGTTTCCAGGGCCACACGTAGGTTATCCCAAAACTGGAATTCACCACTGGGTGTGCTACAGGTCAACCCGCAGAGTATCAAGAGACCACTCTGCTGTGCGGAGCTGGATGCTGGGCGGTAAGCCACAGCGCTGGCACAGCTGGTCACAGTCCCATCGGGGATTTATACGGTTCCAGATGTCGGTTGTGTCTTCTTTGCCCCATCCCTCTAATTATAATTAGTCTGTTCTTGTATATTCTTAATTGCAATTGGCTAGTTCTTTTCCAGCTCCGATTTAAAGGCACAGTGTTCCTTAAATTCTCCACGCATGCTCGGTGAGTGGGAGGGGGATAATTCGGGGAGGGTCTCAGGTACCTGGAGGTGTGCTCTTCACATTCCACTGAGGTTTCGGGACTTGTCGCAACAAAGGCTCCTGGATACTTTACACTTCCAGGAGGGCAGTTCCCGTAATTTCTGCTAAGGGGACAATCGTTCCCGGTGTACCCAAGGACGCACCGGCCGAGCAGCACCTCCCTGTCCACAGATTCCCAGAGCTCCCAGTTTAACTTCTTCATTCCCAGGCAACACGTGTGTCTTTGGCATGTTCCCCGCCCACGCGTGGCTCCCGTGTCCCCGCAGCCTTTGCGGCAGGAAGCGCCGGTCCCGCCCCCAGCGTCCGGAACGGGCAAAGCGGCGCCGTTTT
>NW_010103028.1:63668-79526 GCF_000699245.1 Pterocles gutturalis | reverse complement strand
GTATCATCAGCAAACTTACTGAGGGAGCTATCATTTTAGCCCGCAGAAATCTAATTCAACGTATTATTTTTTCAACATATTATTTTTTTCAAACGCTTCATTGAGAAGCTGGAAGCCCTGTGTAAGGGGGAAGGGAGGAAAGTTGTAGGAAAACAAGCTGAGTGAAAGAGATTAAAATCCGAGTAGTTCACTAACCACACATTTCCAGTTGCTTTCATTTGCCCTTTTTTTTTTTTTTTTTTTTTGAGAGATATCCCATTAACAAATTACTTATTCTGGCAGTTGATACTGATAAACGACATAGTAAAGATTTTGCCCTGTGGAAGGCTGCCAAACCTCGAGAGCTATCTTGGACTTCTCCCTGGGGAAAAGGAAGACCTGGATGGCACATTGAGTGCTCCACAATATCAAGGTCAGGTTTCGTGGATTTTAAATCTAGTGCTGGTTTTTATTTTCACTCACAGTGCAATGGTAGCAGCAGTATGGAAAGCATTTTTTCTGATCAGTAGAAGGCATTTAATGTGAATACTTTGTGCAATTTGGAATGTCATGTGTGGCCTAAACAAACTCTGCTTTACCTTAATGGCATTGCTGTCTTGCTACGTTTTAGCACCTTCTCTTGAGGCAAGCATGGTATTTAAAATATGCTGTGCAGGATCACACAGCTGATTAGCAAGTTTTTTTAACTTGAACTGAGTAACCAAAATTGTAGTGAAAGTTAGGGTACCTGTTTCGTTTGCCTCCCTTCCACTTCTTGCAGTCTCTGTCGGATGTGGTCCAGCATGTAGTGCTGTGTCAGGAGGGACAGGTTGTGGGAATCCATCCCAACTCCAGGGAGTGTATTTTGCTGGCCTGATCTTACCAGCCATTGTGGATATGCATGCTAAACATCTAAGCGTGATTCAGCTTTCTTTAAAAGTCAGCCACAGTATTAAATATTCCAATTTCTCTGTGGCAGTATGTTCTGTGGGTATGATATGAATTGTGCGTAGGAGCATTTTGCTTGTAGTTGTTTTAAATTAATTTGCTCTTAAAGTTTTTTCTCCAGGGAATGGTAGTACTTTGTCCTGCGCTGTATTAACTTATGACCTATTAATTTGTATTTTTTAAAAAAGAGTCTTTAAATCTTCTCTCCTGGCAGATTGATAGTGATGCTTAGTTTTGCGTTAGTCTCTTTTTTTTTTTTTGGAAGCTAATAACAAATGATTTAGATGTGGCCCTGTTTAACTTAAGTTTTCAACTCAAGCTGAAAACAGACGGAACAGGTGCTTTAGGTTTCTCTTTTGTATGCTTTCCTGGTGCACCTGCATCAGTTAGTCATTGCTACCTGATTGTGAAAAGCTTTTATAGGGGTAATTTTCTGTCTGTGAATAGTTTCAGCACTGTGAAACAGTTATTAAAGCAACTGAAGTGCACGGAAACATGCTGTATTTGAAGTGCAACCTGTGACAGAAGTGCACCGGCGGGAAACGCCAGTTACAAAATGGCCGATCTGCTAATGTAGTGCTGTTCATCGTCTGCATTTCCTTCCCTAAAAACTTGTTTTACTGCGTCTGGATGAGGCTCTTGCCATGTAAATAGGAGTTGACTCATGCAGAGCATAGGTGTAATCTTGGACTGTGAAAAATGGAGAGCATGTTTTAGTGAGTTACCTAAAATGTTTTGCTGTCCCAGTCAGCTGTCCAAGGCCCATTTTAAGCAATACCTCATACCCATCTGTTTTGTCAAAAATCATAGAATCATAGAATGGAAGGGACCCTGAGGATCCTCTAGTTACAAACCCCCCTGCTATGGGCAGGGACACCTTCCAGGACACCAGGTTGCTCAAAGCCTCATCCAACCTGGCCTTGAACACCTCCAGGGATGGGGCATCCACAGTCTCTCTGGGCTTCTCAAAGCACTTTGGTGAGCTGATCGTAGGAAGTCTTTGCAGTGTGCCTGGGGCAGGTGAAAGAGCAGGGTGCTGGTCTCTGGTGCAGCCTGGGGGGAGGGAGCCCAGGTCTGATCTCCTCGCAGGCAGTTTCCGTTGCAGTCAGATGGGCGGTTCTTCCTGCCCCAGATCTCTTCCATCTTCCCAGCTCTTAATGGTTTTGTTGGAGGAAATGGCAAGCAGCCTGTGCTGCTCTGTAGATGGCAGGAGGGAAGGGATGAGCCAGGGCTGCTCTTATGAAGGCCTGTGCTTCAGCTGGTTTTGGAGCAGACGAGAGGAAGCGGATGAGCATGAGCTTGGGAAATGGCAACAGCTGGTCTTTCTTCCCTCCTCTTTTCTCCTCGTTTTCTTTTCTTTCTGTGCCCCAACTGCTGCTGCAGAGACATTGTGAGCCATGGTTATTTTTAATAGGCTATTTTGTCCCAAAAAGTGACAAAAGTATTAATATCTAGCCAGCTACCAGGAGCAACTGTGTGTCTGTCTGTACACACCTGTGCCTGTGTGTGGGGCTTGCCTTTTATTTTCTACTTGTGTAGACCTTGTATCTTTCCCGGCTTGAGTGCCCCTGATTTCTGGGTAGTTAGCGTTGATTTACCTCCCTGTGAGTAGGTAAGTGGTGTCTTTGTTTAACAGATGGGCAAAATGAAGTTATTAACTTGCCCAGCATGACCTAGCAGGGACTTGCTGGCACGGTGGGCAGTGCGTAGCAGCCTTAACTCCTGGGGTTTAACCAAAAAGCATCTAGGTCTGTCCTGTTGCCACAGGAATACCTTATTTCCAACCACCAGTATTTGCAGAGGTGCCTGTGTCATGCAACCCCATGGGTGACCCACACAGATGCAGCAGTTCTGTTGGGGTGAGAGGAATGGCCTTGGGAGATCATAGGCATTGACAGTTTCTTTTGACAAGTTAGAAAAATAATGGCTCCTACTGAGAAGAATTAATTGCGGTTAGATATGAGTCCTGTCCATACTAGTACTGCTGCGGTTTTGGTATCCAAGATCTGTGTAAAGTCTTGTTTTAAAATTGCAGTCACTAAGTTGTACACTTAAATTTATGATGTTTCATCTTATTCTTTTCTGCATTTATTTTACAAAAAGCTTTTGCAGTGTTCTACTTACTGATCAGGAAAATATTGTTACAGTGCAGTGTTTGGAAAGCAGCTGGACATCCATACCGGTGGAATAGATCTTGCATTTCCTCACCATGAAAACGAAATTGCCCAGTGCGAGGCGTATCATCAGTGTGAGCAGTGGGGGAATTACTTCTTGCATTCTGGTAAGTAAAGTATTAATAACCTGAGGGGCTGCTACAGATATAAGGGTTTGGTTTTTTAGTTTTGGCATTTGTATGGTATCAAAACAGATGCTTTACTACAGTGACCACGTTCCTGTCCTCAGTAAGTGAGGAAACATAAATGAGAGTGGCTCTTGAAACTCTAGAATGAATGCCTTTATTAATAAAGTAGTCACAGTGAAGTATTCCTGAATTTCATCTGGGGAAGTCTCCAAATAATAACAGGATTTTCATTGCCTATGTACAGTGTTTATTCCTAATAAAAAATGTGGGAAGAAGAGTTTTTCTTGTAGAATCTCATTCGCTTTCATTTGAGCTTCCTCAAAATTTGAGGGTACTCTTTGTGATAGGCTTTTTTTTTTTTAAATTATATTTTGGCTGTAACAGTCCTGCAGCACGGTTTTGTAACAGTCCTGCAGGAAGAGGGCGAAAATAGTTGATCTTTTCTGTATGTGTTTATGTAGTCCTCCTAAAACCAGAGATTCTTGTTCTCTTAGAACCAGAATCCACAGTATCTGAAGGCAGGGAATGGAGGTGGCAGGTGGGCAGGTGGCAGGTAGATCATAACATTCTAAAAGCATTGAGAACAGAATAAACCAGTCGTCTTGTCCAATGTCTCTCAGCACCAGTTGCTTGTGGGCTTGAAAAAAAAGTTTTCAGTAGCATGCAGAATCAAATAGCCTCTGGTTGTAAATACAGTAAAAGGCTTTTAATCATGATAAGAAAAGATATCTCTACTACTGGAAAATAAGTATGGAGAGAATGCTAAGATACGTGAACTCCAACAAAGCTTACAAAGTTGTGATCCTGCAGGGAAATGTCTGAGCTGGGATGTTTTGTGTGGTTTGAAATGTGGGGGAAGCCTTGCAGGCAGATGCTCTGCTGCAGCAACCAACCACTGGATGTTGTTCCATGTGCATGATTCACATACCTGTAACTATTTAAACTTTTTTTTTCCACCAGTAGCATTATGCCTAGTGATGGGTATGAGAAACAAGATTCATGCTGAAGACTAAGTGGGTCAGATGCTTTGGTCTACTCTGGTCAGGCATGGTCAGTGAGGTTGCTGGTAGGTAGAGACAAGGAGGTCTGTGACATATATGGACTACATAAAGACCAAGTCACCTCTTGGCTCTGTAGAAAAGGGGAGACACTGAGTCTCATCACTATGGTCCCTCAACCCTCTCTAATACTCTGACCAACCAGTGTTTCTCTGCTTTTCTGTGGAGTGTGAGTGACTTGGTATTGGTGTAGCCCACAGATGTCACAGACCTTGCCTCTTCCCCCAGAAGTGACCTCGCTGGCTATGCATGACTAAACTGTACCAAAGTGTCTTTTAATCACTTGGTCTTCAGCGTACGAGGCTGACTGGTATTATGTAGGACTGCTCCTTGCTGCCTTTGCGTGGTAGAGCTTCAGTGAAGTTTGTGCTGTACAGTGCTTTGAAGTACATTGTTGTCTGATGGTACTAGTGCTGTTCCCGTTGTTGGAAATCTTGAAGTCTGTTCTTCCTGTTGCAGTCATGGTGGTTCTGGGTAGTCTTCAAAGAACTAAAGTCAATAGAAAGTCAGGTTCAAATCCTCAGTCTCTCTTCTTGCTGAACAGTACTTTATGCGGGATGTCTTAGGGAACTCTGAGCTTCTTCCCTGAGTAACAGATGCACAGTTAAGCCTGTGCTATGCTCTGGGAATTACTTGGGCTTTTTTATATAAATTTATACTAAATGGGATTAATATTGAATTCTAGTTTCAGTTCCCAGTGTAGAGCCTGTTATAAATCAATAGCAATTGTCCAGAGGCTGGTGCATCCTCCAGGGTGTGCTTTGCTCCTGAATCAGTGGGGAATTCTCTGTGCTTCCACTGAGATGGACTGGTTACTGCCAGGTGGAGCCTTCTGTTGAAGACCAATGAATCTGACTTTTCAAGTTTGGAATTGAAACTATAAGGGAAATATTCTTTGAAACTAACTAAATAAAGAAGAGTAAATGTTTCTTAAAAAAAAAAAAAGGAGGGGAAAAGACTTAATTCCAAGGGCAGTTTGTGCACTGAGGTTCTCTAGGAGCTGGCAGATTACATTCATTAAGTCAAAAAATTTTGCTGGAGGACGATAGTGTGAATTGTTTAGGGCAGATGAATCAGCTTCAGAAATAATTTATTCTGGTAACAGACTTCAGAATTTTAGGAGGCTCAGAATTGGAGGAGCAATCCCCATTAGAGGAAGAAAATCCCTGCACTAGGGATAAATCTTCTTATAAGGACTTTATTTTTAGACTGCTTGTAGTCTGGGAAGAGCGCCAAGCCAAAGTTATGAAAATCCTTGTATTTTGTGATTCTTTAATGAAATCATTCTAAGTGCTGAAACTCTTGAAGAAGAATATTATTTCAAATTCAGATGTTACCTGTACCTTATTAGGAAAACACAAACTATTTTAAGCTTGGCTGACTAAAGTTAAGTAAGTCAATATTTAGGTAGCTTTGCAAAAGAAATAAATCTTAACTGTACCCAGGCTCTTCCCCTTCTCCCATGAGAAGTTTGTGGGTTTTACTTGGGTCACAAGATCTGCAGGTGTCCAATGCCTCTGACAGCCTGAATGTTCTTATTGAGAGCCCTGAATTTAACCAAACAGTGGAGAAAAATGGCCTCACCTGCTAGCAGTCACGAGAAATACAATGAAAATGAGATTTTTGGTTTGATGGTAGATTTCTGCTCTAGCTGGTTCTGTATCCATAGATGTCTTGATTCTTCCCTACTCTCCATTAAGTGTGTTGTGCAAATTGTCATTTCCAGGTGGTCAGGCTAGGACCAGAGGTAGCCACCTTGTGGGGAATCCCTGCTGCATTGAATCATTGTCAGAAATGGCAAAGAAGTGAAACCAGGTGGTTTTCACATCTGTTTACTAGGCCTGAGTGTGTTGCTTTTGTATCCAGATGAGCGTAATGGGGATTTTATCGGCTTGTGGAAGAGAGGGGGTTCCAGGCAAGGCTGCAAAAGCAGTGCTGTGCGGAGAGTGGCTCAAAACTCAGACAGTTGCTTGGACTGCTGAGCCAGAAATGCCACCTCTGCCACCACCTGTAAAAGCAGAAGCATGATAATTGAAGCATGAGGCATTGGTAACACTGGACTGCCAAATTTGAAAGAATGTGAAGCACTGATTTGGTATTAAAGAGTAAGAAAAGTTTGTGCTTAAAAACCTGCCTCTATTATAAAGTGCTGGATTCTGCAGGTCACAAAGGGCCAGAAAATTGCGTGTTAGTTGTGGGTGCTCAGTAACTTACAGGATTACTCTTTTATTAGGAGAAGCCAATTAAGGCTTTTAACAGCATTTTTGAAATGATGCTGAGTAGTCTTTTATTGGCTGCATATTTGATATCTCTCTGGTGCTGTGAATACTTGATGTTTTACCTCAGTGGTGGTGCTGTGGCTAGCACAGACAAGGCCCGGGAGCGTGCAGCCTGACGTTGCCCATCTTGCTTCAACAGAGCTTTCAGTCCTGAAACTGAGCTCTATGTACTCTCCTAAATGTGATGGAGATGGTTACTGACTTTCCTGTACCACGACCCTGCAAACCGATGCTCCATGCGGCTATTGAAAGCTCTAGCAATGCTCAGAGATTGCATTTTAAAATAAGCTAATTCAAATTGGGCATCTTAGCTACATCCCTCCCCTTTCCTTCTGTTCTTTTGCTCAGTCTCCCAAAGTCTGGAGAAATAGAGAAAGTGTAGAAAACTCATGTTACACGTAAAGTATTTTGAACCAGCACAATAAACTTTTGGATTAAAAACCATAGTGTAACAGCCACCAGCAAGTAATAGGTACAGAAAATTGTTTGAGATCTTGTAATGTGGGATCACTGGAAGATCTTTAAAGATCTTAAAATGTTTCTGGAAAGTTAAGAGTAACAGGTAAGGTACTTTTCTGTGAAGATGAAAACTATTTCCTTGCTTGCTTTTTTTTAATCAGTTTATTATAAATTCTGAGCGGGGACAATTTTTTGTTTTTTTTGCTATTAATGTCTCTGCTCATGGTGGTGGTGTTTTGGTGTTTAGTTTTTTGTTTTTGTTTTTTAAAACATTTTCCTTTGTAAGGTATTAAAATTCACCCAGCCAAAGTTGAGGATGGAGAGATACGCAGGACTGTAGGTAAAGCTATTGAAAAATATGTTACATGTAGCATTGAAATGGTTGGTGCATATCCATCACAGCCTACACTGCCTCCAGCGTTTCCAGTGTCTCAGTGCAGTCTTTCTCATTCACTCCCCATTCATAAGCATGCTCATTTATCCTGATTTTTTTGTTGTTGTTCTAGGGCATTTGCATGTTAAAGGAAGTAAAGAAAAAATGTCCAAGTCATTAAAAAACTACGTAACAATTAAGGTAATAAATTTCTATGAATCAAAGCAATGTATGTTTGTAATGTGTAAATATTAATTACAGCCCTCTTTAGGGAAAACGCTGGAGTGTGTGCTTATGCTGCAGTGAAAGACCTGAAGGAGAGTGTATCTCTAGTGCTGGTGTACCTGTTACTGTGGATCTAGATGTTGGAAACCCACTCGGGCTCAGGCCTTGCTTATAATCTGGATCTCACTGAGCTGAGAGCATTTGTAGGAGCAGTGTCTGTGCCCAGTACCAGACTTAGGCATTACAGGTTTACAGCTGAACTAGACAGTCTTGAGGGTCTTTTTCAACCTCAGTTATTCTGTTCTATACTGATGGGTTCTCATCTGTCTGCTTTTAGTATTGTATAGGCTTTTGGGAGTTGGAAAGGAGTGGATGTTTTTCCCTGTTCTTCTTTAGGTGAAATGGGACCTAGTGTCAGCATCTTGTCAGGAAGCTATCAGGTGTCCTGCAATCACACTATTCCAGCGGCCTCTCATATTCTCCTTTGTTTTTATAAGGTCACCTTGCTGATGGATGGAGAGCTTTGTCTTTTGGTACCAACAAGCTGTGTGAATATGTCCTCTTTTACTGTGTCCCAAAGTTTTTGGTGTAGCCCAGAGCAGGGTTTCTTTGCCTAGAGTGTGCAATACAGCTGTGCTTGGTGCTAGGGTGGCTCCAGTGATGGCTGGCACCTATTGCTAGAAGTGCAATTTCCTTCCTTTAGACAAAGTTTGAGAGGCTGTTTCAGCACATATGTTCTGCTTTGCCCTCTCGGAAGACCTAATTAAAATCCCTTTAAAAAAGAGTTCAGTATGAGCTGCTTTATTCTTAATTCTTCTGATGCTGTCTGGATGCGGTTAAGCCTTGTCTTTGCCAGGAAAATTACCCGTTGCTCACAGTTTTCACAGAAGTTTCCCAAGTCTCATCAGACATCATGGACAGGGTGGAGAAATTACTATGAATGCAATACATGCACTTAAAAATAACATATAGAAACGTTCTCCTTTACATCTGCAGTGGGACTGCTTTGTGTTGAGAAAACAAAAACTTCAGGCCCGCCTATCCTCCTTTGTGGGTCTCTGCTTTTAATTTCTGTCTTTAAACTCTGCTAACAAGTATTAATCCCTCCCTATAAGTGATTTTCAGTCCAGTGAAACAGATTTCTTCCCATACAGCCATCTTGAAAGTTAAGCCCTACATGGAAGTTCTTGTGCCTGCTCTGAGAGAGGGTCCTGCAGGCAGCCGCCTGCATTCCAGGCTGTTACCGAGGCATGGCCACGCTGCATCCTCGTGTCCAGCTGCCCTCTTTTCCCTTGCCCTTGTCTCCTTTTCCAAATTTTTTCTTTTTCTTCTTCTTTTTTTTTTAAATAGCTATTAATTATGACCCCCAAAATCAATCATGTTGCAATAATGCATGGCTGAACACCCTGCTTTGAAAGAGCAGTAATACTTTCTCTGTGCTCCATTTTTAACAAGATGCAGAATTGGTTTTTCCAGTTTGAATGGTCCTTTCCCAAATTTAAATTTATTTCCATACTTCACTCATATTGTTCTACCTCTGTATATTAGTGTAAAGCTTCTGGGCACACTGGGTACACTCAGTTATATAGAGTTAATTTAAAAAACAAAACCAAACCCCCCCCAAAAAAACCAAAACCACTCACCAAGACAAGCAGTTAGTGTCACTGTCTATTTCTTGATTTAGCTTGCCCTGATTGCCTCATTTACTTCTGTTTTCACATGAGAGATGGCACATAGCTGATGCTTTGCTGTTCAGGCTGGTTTAGTCTGGTAGCAGAAGCTAAATTTTGAAATGTGCGTCTTTAAGCAAATGACACCTTCCATATTTTCTCACTTGTATTGACTATGCCTCATGATTTTCTATTTTAGTGGCACTTCAGTGTTACAAACTTACCATCACAAATTTGCAAACTGAAAGAAAAAAAGCAGGAATGCAGTGTTTGCAGTCAGTCTGCCACAGTGTCCAGCCTTGCTGAGAGCAGAGTTGAAAGTGATTGAATGTTTTATCAGCGTACCTTCCAAGCATTTAAATAGTTCTTTATACTATTAGTATAAATTAATTACACTAGTTGTAATAGTAATAATTTACTATTTGCTATAATTATTTGTAAAGCTAGATAAATATTAGGGTGAAGTTAATGAGGTTTCATAATTAACACAGATAAGTTGTAACAATATAAAAAAAAAAGTTAGTTTTATTCACTCTCTGTTCTCCTTCATATTCTAGTCCTGCAGAAAAAGTACCCTTATTTTCTTTTTCAATAAATCTCTCTTTTTTCATAAAGTTTGCAAAACTCAGGAGCTGTCCTTTCCTGCAACATTGTATCCCAATCTTAGTCTGGTAATTTCAGTTCAGTTTTTTTGCAAAGGTCTTTATAATAGTGTATGTTTGTTCATAATTACAAAGTGTTTTTCACTGTTTTATAATTGACATTGTATGTGTATTTATATCTTGTGTGTATATATATATACACATCTATCCTATGTGGAATTAGATTTTATTTAGTTTAGACTTTAAACCAGTGCTATAGTTTAAAGCTTTATGCCTATTGTAAACTACAAAGATGGGTTGTCATGTTAGTATGTCTGAAATATGCTGTGAAACTAGTGCAAGGGGGTGAAGAAATTGTTTGATATCTTGCTAAAGCTGTGTCTTTTTGTGGGTGGAGTTTAGGATTTCCTGAAGAAATTTTCATCGGATCAATTCAGGATGTTTTGTTTGCGCAGCAGATACAGCTCAGGTAAGGAAAAAACCCCTTTATTCGTTGAGATGTGTATAGCTTTCCACGCACGCTTCCCAAGCTAGCGATGCAGAGGTGTGGTGGTGGATTGGGCTCTCCCAGCAGTGCCTTGCAGTTCCTCTCAGGTAGGTATGAAGGTTGTCAGTGCTCTGCGGGGCTGCTCTTCGGCTGTCGTTTAGAAAAGCATCTTTACTGAGGGCAGTACTTAACTATTCATCTAAATACCTTCCTGAGCTGCAGTTAATTGCAACTCTCAATTAACTGCACTTCTAATTAATGAGTTACCTCCATCTCTGATTTGCATCTGTTGCAGTCGCTTGTATTTCAGTCACGATTGGCTGTTTTTGGAGATGTGTCTAGGTAGAGCTTTGCCTTATATTCCCGTAGGGTATGACAACGGCTTGCTAATAACTTTTTAGCTCCCTGCTGTGTTATCATTTTTTGTCCCATGGAGTTACTGAGCGTTCAAGCAGTTCTTGAATGCTTACACTAGCACTTGATAAACTAATGATCATGTTAGCCTGGCAAACACTGCTGGTGGGGAGAGGTGTGGGGGATTTTGTCAGCTTCCCTGTCTACACTGTGGTGTTTCCAGCAGGCAGGTGCTGCTTTGAACTGGAAGAGGTTTTCATATTGGTAGTGTTTTTAACAGTTTATCGGGGCCTGCCAAAAGCAGATGGTAGCTCCCTAACCACTGCTGGGTCATCCGGCTTGTTGGCCATCCTGGCATGGTAACGGGCTGGTGGAGCACAGGACAGCGCCTGCTGTGTTATTTCAGTGGGCCTCGAGCTGCCTCAGATAAAGTACCTCGAGCGGTGTGACTGGGAGAGCTGGTGTGGTTAAGGCTCTGTGGCTTTGCTAGTGTCCGTCAGCATGCAATGGGCTGCAAGCCTCTATAGACGTGCAGTCATTGGACTGAGAAGTGTTTTTGATCATTAATACCTCCAGCTGCTTGCAGGAGCCACCCGTCTGATCCTCCTGGGGGAGCAGCTTCCCCCTCCTAAGGCAGCTGAAGGCATCATGTGTCCCTGAAATATTTCTAAGCATGGGATAGTAAAGAGGCTGTTATTAACAGCTGACCTCCACTGTGGTCGGAAGGGAGGAGTGGATCCAGGTGGGAGGTTTGCTGCAGAACAAGCCCCCGTGTGGAGCAGGAGAGGTGGCAGGCAGTGGAGAGCACTGTCACCACAGGGTGAGGTGGTGGGATGGTGGCATGCCTGGCTGTTTTGGAGCGATGCTGCAGGACAGTGACACACCTGGCCATTTCCTCTGGGTCTCTGTCAGGAGGTGAGATATGTTGTGGATACATAAATGGCTCCCTGGCTGCAACTGGGGGCATTTGGGGGTCTTGAACAAATGTGTATTTAAAACAAAAGAAGAAAAAACGCTAACACCTACAACACTGTGTGTTTGTCCTGTAAACAAAAGCCGAATGGCTGGCAGTTTCTAAGCTTGCCTTGGTGCAAGCAATGGCACTGGAGTCCTGCAGTGGAGGGTTGCCTGCAAGTCTTCTCTGCTGTATGTGAGCTGGCTGCACTTGAACCCCTGCGAGAAGGTTGTGAGCCTTTTTTGCCTTACTTCTATGTTAAACACCTTCCTGTGATAAAAACAGAGGGCAACCTGTGCAAATATAGGTGGCTTTGATGAAAGGATACGGTGATGTTATGTCCGAGTATAGTGCCAGCAAGCAGGTAAGGATTTCTTGAAGGTCTGCTGCACTTGCCACCTCCACCATATGAGGCAGGGTGTGGTTATTTGCTGTCAGATGAAGAGCCAGAGCCAGTCCCTGCTGAGCTACATATTTACTATGCAGCGTGTCGATTTGTGTCCCTGCTATCAATTCACTTTGGTCTAAAGATAAGTTTAGCGCACTCCTTCTTGTCTTGCTCTATGCTTCTAAAGTATTTTTATTAGAAGTGAGATCCCAAGCACCTTCTGTCTATTCCTAAAAAGGCTTTTGTAGCCTAACCCTGTTGGCGATGATTCCCACCATCCCTGCTTGTGAAGGAGAGCTGTTTCTGCTTGATAAAATCCAGGTTTGGGGCGTTGGGTGACGTTACTGTGCTTGTTGGATCGAGTCTGTAAAAGATCTTCATAGGCGTGTGGATGAGGGCAACGCCTGACAGTTGGGAATGGCTCGTGCTTTGTACTGTGGTTTACGTGGATCTTGGGCTCGGAATGGGCCTTTTGTGTGGTCTGGGCACGCACTATGTGCCTGCCAGGCTGCTTCTGGGTGCAGCTTAAAAGAAGAGATGCCATCTCTGAAGCCCTCTGGGACCCTGTTGTGAGGCACTGCTTTTCCTCTTGCACCTCATCAGCAGTGGCTTTGCTTTATGCAGTCAGGTGGAGGGGCTGTGAGCCTGCTGCAGGCAGCGGAGTTCTGTCCCCAAAACACATTCCTGGTCACTAGAACCACTTTGGTGATTTTGTGAACCTGAGTGAATTGTAAGATTTTGGTCCCTCTGGTCTTTAATTACTTGTTGGTGCTAATAAACATGTTTTGTAATTTGATGATGTAGCAATGATGCCCTCAGTGGCAAAGGAGGGAAGGCATGGGGAGTACAGTGAAGATTTATAGAGCTAGGCTTGCCTGTGCCTCACGATGGTTTAGGAGAGTGCCGTGAATCGACAAAGAAGAATGGCTTTAATCAAAGCTGGCTTCATCTGGGTAAACTTTCATCAAGTATTCCTTGTAGAGTTCCTCTAACCAGGGTAATCAGTTGAGTAATCTTAGTGGATATAAATGATTTCTTTCAATATCTCACTGTTCTCTATAAGTCTGTACGACAGTCTTTTCAAAAGCTGGGTGAAGCTTAGTTTTAAAACCAGTGTTAATGAGGCAGTAATGCAGATTTTTTAATTACACACAAGTAGAATATCTGACAAATACAGGTCCAGACTTATGCCTTAGTTATATTGGGGTAAATCCTATGGAAAGTCTGTTTAAACAGTTGAGCTTCTTTGGGATTTAGGCTAATGGAACTGAGATTGGGTCTTACATCTGGCTGCTTCTGCCCTCTTAGATCTGTCCCCTTGCTCAGATTGTCTGCTCTAAAGACCCTGTGTCTGGGCAGCACTGGGTAATTACACACAGCAGTTGGCTGTAATGTGTGCAGGACCAGAGGTGAGAATGTTGTGGGAAATTACAGGTGATGCTTAGTGTTGATGAGATTAGGAATATGCTGCAAGTTGTAGATTGAATGTTCCCTAGTGCAGAAGTCAGGCATAAAATGGTGAAGCAATATTACACTGGCTCTGAATGGCTCTTTGACACAAGTAATCAACCCTGGTGTGACGTTGTGGGAAGGAATGCATTTGAACTTAGGCTTGTACTTGGTGGACACAACTCCCACCAAAGCTGGGTGAGCTCTCATGTGTGGGGTCCAAGTGCTCTTCTACAGAAAAGTGCACATTATTATACAAGTGGAAAAATTGCATCTTGCTGATGGCAGCTTGCAGTAGAAATGCCAGGACGCCAGTCCAGCACCCATGTTTCTGAGGGTGTAGGCAAGGCGAGAGATGCCTGCTTAGCCCTTAGCAGGAGTGGACGCTGATAGTTTACAAAACACGGTTGCCTGCTGAAGCTAGAGTCTGTCTGAATGCAGTGCAGGTGTCCACGTGCATGGATGCCATGTTAGTGGTGGGGCTGATGTCCTCTTTCCAGTTGGTGGTAGAAGAGCACTGTAGGTTTAGGGTATAGCAGATCTCATCATAAAGCAGAACTGTGCTTAGGATGTGATGAATCATTTACCTTAAGCTTTTATCTTTTTTTCTAGTGCCTATAAAGAGGCTTAGATGTGTGTAAGTTGAGTGTGATGAATCCCATCCTAAACATGCCCTTACAAGTTTAATCAATTTGTATTTTCTCTAATACAGTTGCCTTCAAAAATTGATGTGGCCAGTTTAGCTTTGATATTGTGAGGAACTGTATATCTAGTGCAGAATCTAGACTATAAAATTTTAGGTCCATCTAGATTTTAGATGCTGGTGAAGCAGCCCTTTAACTATAAGTGCTTGTATTCCTCACAGAGTCACTTGGTGAGGGTTAGGTCTCTTTGGAGGTCTCCAAAAACAGATCATGTCTACCTAAATTAGAATAGGAAAGAAATTAGGGGTGAGATCAAAGGTCTGTCTTGCCAACTTAAATCTGGGGGGACTCTTAGAAATATATCCAATCCGAATGCTTTGGAGTAATAACTTCACAGAGATACTCAATAATGGAAAAAAAAAATTGAAGTCAAGTAGCTATTGCTTCAGTTAGCTTCCAGACACTTTTTGAATCAGTCTGATACCTTTTGAGTAGGTTATACTTTGTCATATGTAATGATTGTCTTAAATTCACCTAGTGTGCATGAAGAACAGAGTTTTAAATTAAATATGCAATTAATTGTAAGAAGGCTTTTCTATGACAAATAATAACAAACTTTTCCTGGAGTGACTTAATCTCAGAATATTGTTCCTATGTATGACAGACAACATTCTTTCTATCATAATGCCTGAATATTTTTTTTTTCTTAGCAGTAGAATTTAGTGATGAGAGCATGGATGATGCACAGCACCTTCTTCAGGCAATCTCCTCATTTATTAGAGACGCAAATGCTTATATAAAAGGACAGCTGGTATGTGACCCTGTTAGAGAAGACATACTGTGGGAAAGGTAAGTGCATCTCACAATTATTGTGTGAGCAATAATTTGCTGCCAGGCTTAGAGGGCTGACCACTGTAGCGTGCTGAGTTCTGTTTAAGAAGCAGAGGACTGAGAAGCAGTCTTCCCTGCCAGCCCTCACCAAGGGCAGGTTGTTTTTTTTTCTTCTTTGTCTAGCCAGCTGCTTTTCCTCATAGTCTGCCACACTTAGTTTACTGTAGTTTTAAAGTCCGTGTTATTTTTCTAGTGTGCCTGTCCCAAACACTTTCATCTTTGCCTCTCTTGAGTGATGTAGAAGGCAAAGGTGTGACTGAAGTTGAGGCTGTTCGGTTCATAAGTAAACTGTGCATTAGTGACTGAAGGAGAAAGAGGATGACTGGAAAGTAATATGCCTTGGGCATGTGAGCTTGTAATCAAACCAGCTGGCCCTGTGGTGTGCAGCAAAGGAGAGAAGGCATTACAAAAGACTAGCCAGGACAGAGATGTCACAGGGAAAGAAAAAATTATGGTTGCTGTGACCCTGATGAGGAGAATCTCCTTTGGAGTCCCTTTGGAAAAATGGATCATCTTCCAGGAGAGAAAGATGTGCTGTGTGTTGGGTGCAAACCTGAGAAGCCGAGTGCGGTGCTCTGGAGCAGGGGCAACCGGGGTGTTGAGCACCCTGAAGTGAGAGCAGTGCAGGCAGCTCTGGGATGCAGGATCAGAGGGGAAACATCCTGTGCTATAGAAGTGAGAGGTGGCTGTCTTGTGGTGCAAGCACCTGGCTTCGGGGCAGCTTGCAGCTGCACCGGCTGAGTCTTGCAAGGGGCAATGAAACAGGTTACAGGGAAGGGGAGCTGAATTAACTAG
>NW_010103028.1:63184-63635 GCF_000699245.1 Pterocles gutturalis | reverse complement strand
CTGCAGGAGACCTGTTGGTGAGAGATAAGGCTGAGATGTGAGGCACGTGGGAAAATTGAAATGGATTGTCAGCGGGGAATGTATGGGAGGGCAAAACTTGTGTATCACTAGATCTAAAAACAACTGTGATGAAACAGAGCTCTTAATTAGGAAAGTGGTAGATGTTCCATGGGGAAGGGGAAATTCGCAGGGAATAGCATTGGGAGGAATGGGT
The DNA here is from genome assembly GCF_000699245.1 of Pterocles gutturalis. Classification (NCBI taxonomy): domain Eukaryota; kingdom Metazoa; phylum Chordata; class Aves; order Pterocliformes; family Pteroclidae; genus Pterocles; species Pterocles gutturalis. The sequence goes on along the minus strand of NW_010103028.1, from coordinate 63,421 downwards.
TAGGGCAGCAATCATCCCATATCTGAGCGGGAGGTGGGCAGAACCACTCAGAAACAGGTATAACAGGGTTCAGGAAAACCCCAGAGGTGCTAGAATAGCTTGAGGTTCCCCAGGTAACCATGTTCCCCAAGCTTTGTTGTGAAATGGCATCCTCAGGTCAGCACTATCGAGGTCTGGTTTGCCTGGCTGTGTGCAGGAGTGTGCAGCCAGCAGCTGTCTGCAGCTCACCCCCTAGTC
>NW_010103028.1:0-63063 GCF_000699245.1 Pterocles gutturalis | reverse complement strand
TCCCTACAGGCCAAACCACATGGAGTCCCAGGGCTGGGATTGGGCTCGCCTGGGAAATGAGGAAGCAGTGCCCGCTTCTGCGCTGGATTCTGCTGACAGGACTCCTGGCCGACCCCACGTCAGCTCCCTTGCCAGGCACTGGATTGATGCGTGTGACATGGCTTTGGAAGAGATGGCATGCCATTAGCATGAAAAAATGGGCTGCTGGAAAAAAAATAACTTATCAAAATTGTTACTGGGCTTAATATCAACCTCATTTTCCATCTGTTTTCAAACAATTAAGGCAAGCCTTGCTATGTCGTTGTTGGCTCCTGTGGTTAACCATATATTTATTGAACGGATGTAGAGCTTTGGATTTTTTATGTGTCAAGTTTTTCCCTTTGCAGCTGAGAAGATGTATTTTTCTCCCTGATCTGTATAGCATCGCCCATCATAGGGCAGTTAGGAAGGAAAGGACCGAACGTCAGTGTCCTTTTGATGACTCCCTCTGGCTGAAGAGCTGATGAATTCAGCGTACTGCTGGCATCTTGTTTGTCTTATCTTAAGAGTTGCCTTTTCTTCTTGAAGGCTAGCCAACACAAAAGTAACCGTGAAGGCTGCGTTTGCAGATGACTTTGACACCTCCAGGGCTGTTGCAGCAATTATGGACCTCATTCACCATGGCAACAGACAGCTTAAGGCTGTTACTAAGGTAACCCATTAGGATACAGAGATCAGAAAATGACAGCTGTCCACTGTCCTACTGCTTAATGCAGACAGATTAGTTTATTGTTCACATAAGAAACCAGCAGAAACAAAGCTCCATAAATTGTTGACCTTAGTGGTGCCCATTAGTCCTGACCGTATCGCAGGAATTGTGTATGGCTGTTGTTTTGTGCCTCATTGTGTCCAAAGGATGTTTCTCTCCTGCTGCCCTATATTATTTACACCTAAGGTTTTTGAAAGGCCTGAAGCCGTTGTGGCATGCTGCTATTTTAGTCCTGGTTTTGTGTTCTTACTCTGTTTCTTTGCTTAATGCCCATGCACAGAAATCAACCTAAATTGGGAAATGGGGGGGAGGGGGTTGCTGTGGGGGCTTTGACAGGCGGTCCCAGATGCACAGGGCAGTCATGGTGATGAGTTTGGCTTTGGGGACCAAGTGGATTCTGCTGTCAGCAAATTATAACTGTGGCCTCAGCATGCCTGCATGAGTCTGTCTTCAGATGGCTTTTGGCAAATTGAGACCCTGTTAAGATCTCTCCATCCTGATACAAAGGAGGTGTCTGGTAAGGACAAGACCTGAGCAGTAAATACAGCCTGAAGTGCTTCTGGGTCTCGTTTTACCAACAGCTCCCTTTCTCACCTAAGGCAAGCAGCTCAGCCTTATTGCTGTGTCATGACATCCACCGTGTTTGTGCTGTAAAAGAAACGTTGAGTACATAGTAATAACTGATTTTAAGAGAGAATTAGCCTGGTTTAGACATCCTGCCTCCTCTTCGTTATGGTTTGGCACTGGCTTTAAATTCTGTCCTTAGCCTTATATTTACAAAATGCCTCTCTGAGCGAATCCCTGACCCAAACCAGTTTGCAGCAGGGATCAGTAACAGCATTACCATTGCTAAATACAAGTGGCCTCATTTAGACAGTTGTTGCTCATTTACCCTGAATTCCTTCTGTCAATCATTTTATTGAGAATGGGGTGGGATATTTTGTGGGGTAGCTGACTCAGATTTCTGGTTGCGGGTGGTGGAGCTCTTCTGAGTGCAGCACAGCTGTCTGAGCGTTACCTCTGACTGACTGCGCACGTAGTTTTTTTCCTTAAGAACTGTGCATAAATTCATGTGAACGTAACTACTCATTCTTCTCTTTAACCTCCTCACCACTCTTACCTTAGCTGGCATGCTCCTGTTTCTTTCCCTCAGTGGTCTGCTCCAGCTCCTTCCAGTTCAGATCTTTTGCAAATTTTAGGTTATGGCTTATCTCAGACCCTAATGGAGGTGTCGGATAAAATCCAGTACCAGCTGCTAATTTGTTTGTGTATGTCATAGCTTTTTTTTTTGGGTTTTAGGCAAGGGTTAGTCCCTTAGATTGCTTCTCAGCCTATCATTTAATCTTTTTTAGGGTGGTTTTTTTTTTATTTTTTGTGAAATAAATATGGAGGAAAGAAAGAAATACATGGTTTCTTAAAAACGTTATTTTGTTACTGCTGCTGTTGGTTGTTGATGCTTCTGGGGCATGACAAAACACCATAAGCTATTTCAAAGCAGTCTTCATGTTGTTTAAATCAATAACACACTCAAAAAAGGATTTAGGTTTTTTTTTTTAATCATTTGTTTCAGAAGTGCCCTTGAAGCTGGGATTTTGTTCTTTTATTTTGTTTTCATACACACAGCCTTTTCATGCCCATGCTATTTTCAGGTCTAATTTACTGCACACATGTGATGCATGGCAGCTTCATGCACCTCTTCTCCTTGCTGTGCATGCTGGTAATAAGCTCTTCCCCTCACCCATTTACTTAAATCTTTTCCCTTTGTGTTTTGAGGTGCTTTTATATCTCTGTAAAAGTTCCGGTCTGGGCAGGTCTTACTGGTGGAGTTAGATCTATATAATTAGTAATAGTTTTCCCTTGTGGACTAGGCTACAGAGAGATGCTGAATTCTGTAATATGTATTGACTGGACAATCTCTTTTGAGTGTTTTTTAAACAGGATGCTGGATGTCCTAGAAGCTCTGTTGTGTATGGAAGCATTATTTCCTATATAGAAGGCTTTTTTAATGCCCTTGGGATGTCCTTTGGAGAAAGACAGGTATGAAACATCTCTTGTATGTGTACTGGTATATGGTAGCAGTGCCAGCGTTATGTTCTATAGAACGCTTTCTGAAAGTGTCAGATGTAACAAAGATATTTATGGTTTTAGTAAACCTTTCTGCACTGCTTGCAATTTCTGCTGTAATGTCTTAGGAGAGTATGTGAGCAGGGGGAACAAAGTTTGGCCTTTTGCTTCTCAGAGGTACTCCTGTGTGAGTTCTGCAGTAATTGTGCTGTGGAAATGAAAGGCTTTGCACAAGTCCAGGTAGATGACATCAGTTGCTCTTCCCTTATCCACCAGTGCTGTAACCCAATCATAGAAGGCCACAAAATTTTTCAGGCATGATTTGCCCTTAGTGAAGCCATTGTGGCTGTCACCCATCACTTCATTATTTTCCATGTGCCAGTTTCCAGGAGGATCTGCTCCATGATCTTGCCAGGCACAGAGGCGAGACTGACCGGCCTGTAGTTTCCCAGGTCTGCCTTTTTAAAAATGGGGGTTATGTTTCCTCTTTCCAGTCTGTGGGAACTTCACCAGAGTGCCAGGAACTTCCCCAGACTGCCATGACTTCTCCAATACAATGGATAATGGCTTAGCAACTTCATCTTCCAGTTCCCTCAGGACCTGTGGATGCATCTCATCAGGTCCCATGGACTTGTGCACCATCAGGTTCCTTAGATGGTCTTGCACCTGATCTTCTCCTACAGTGGGCGGTTCTTCATTCTCCTAGTCCCTGCCTTTGCATTCTGCAACTCGGGTGGTGTGGCTTGACCACTTTCTGGTGAAGACCGAGGCAAAAAAGTCACTGAGTACCTCAGCCTTCTCCATATCCCAGGTAACCAGGTCTCCCATTTCCTTCCAGAGAGGGCCCACATTTTCCCTAGTCTTCTTTTATCACCAACATACCTACAGAAGTTCTTGTTGCCTTTGATGTCCCTGGGCAGATTTAATTCTATCAGGGCTTAAGATTTCTTAAGCTGATCCCTGGGTGCTCAGACAATTTCTCTGTATTCTTCCTAGGCTAACTGTCCTTGCTTCCACCCTCTGTAGCCTTCCTTTTTGCATTTGGGTTTGTCCAGGAGCTCCTTGTTCATCCATGCAGGCCTCCTGGCATTTTCTCCTGCCTTCCTCTTTCTTCGGTTGCATCACTTGTGAGCTTGGAGTATGAGGTCCTTGAATATTAGCTAGCTTTCTTGGGCCCCTCTTCCCTCCAGGGCTTTATCCCATGGTACTCTACCAAGCAGGTCCCTGAAGAGGCCAAAGTCTGCTCTCCTAAAGTCCATGGTAGTGAGTTTGCTGTGCGCCCTCCTTGCTGTCCTAAGGATGTTGAACTCCACCATTTCATGGTCACTGCAGCCAAGGCTGCCCTTGAGCTTCACATTCCCCACCAGCCCTTCCTTGTTGTAGAGAACAAGGTCCAGCATAGCACCTCTCCTCGTTATCATCAAGGAAGTTATCATCGATGCATTCCAGGAACCTCCTGGTTTGCTTATGCCCTGCTGTGTTGTCCCTCCAACAGATATCAGGGTGTTTGAAGTCCCCTGTGAGGACCAGGGCTTGTGAGTGAGGCTGCTCCTATCTGTCTATAGAGGGCCTCTTCCACTTAGTCTTCCTGGTCAGGTGGCCTGTAGCAGACCCCCACTGTAATGTCCCCTGTCCCTGCCCTCCCTTTAATCCTGACCCACAAGCTCTTGGTCAGCTCCTCATCCATCCCCAGGCAGAGCTTCATGCACTCCAGCTGGGCACTGACATAGAGACCGACACCCGCTTGTCATCTCCCCTGCCTGTCCTTCCTAAAGGATCCCTCCATTCCAACACTCCAGTCCTAGGAGCCATCCAGTCTCCAATGCCAGTAAGATCACAGCCCTGCAGGCATGCGCACCTCTCTAAGTCCTCTTGTTTGCTCCCCGTGTTACATGTCTTTGCATAGAGGCACTGAAGTTGGCCCCGATGAAGCTGACTCACTGGCTGGAATTCCTCTGTGCTGCTCTGCAGGTGCTCTCCTACTGACCTGTGATCCTTCTCCAGGCTCTGGGCATCTACTGCTGGCACTGGCATCAAACTGGTAGGAGTGGGATGGATTGAGGTTCCCCTCCCCTGGCAACTTTAGTTTAAAGGCCTCTTCACCTGTTTGGCAAGCCTATGACCAAAGATAGCCATACGAATATTTGTGGTTGTGACCTCTGCAGCTCCTCTGTGCAGCTCCTCTGCAAAAAGCCAGGGTGTTGGGTAAGGGGCTGCTCTGCCTTGAGCCATGGTAGGGTGCAGGGAGGGGAGGGCAGCGGAGGGAGGCTGTCATTGGAAGCAGATATATCCTCTAGTGCTTGGAAAGGTAGGCCACAAAGATGATTAAGGGAATGGAGCATCTCCCTTATGAGGAAAGGCTGAGGGAGCTGGGTCTCTTTAGCCTGGAAAAGAGGAGACTGAGGGGTGACCTAATTAATGTTTATAAATACGTGAAGGGTGAGTGTCAGGAGGATGGAGCCAGGCTCTTCTCTGTGACATCTAGTGATAGGACAAGGGGCAATGGGTTCAAGCTGGAACATAGGAGGTTCCGCTTGAGTATGAGGAAAAACTTCTTTACAGTGAGGGTGACAGAGCACTGGAACAGGCTGCCCAGAGAGGTTGTGGAGTCTCCTTCTCTGGAGACATTCAAAGCCCGCCTGGATGCGTTCTTGTGTGATCTGATCTAGGTGTCCTGCTCCGGCAGGGGGATTGGACTAGATGATCTTTCGAGGTCCCTTCCAATCTCTAACATTCTGTGATTCTGTGTGATTCTGTGAATGGGGAAGGAAAAAAACAGAGAGAAAAGGTCAAAGAAAAGTACTGCACAGGGAAGAGAGTGATAAATATGGAGGTGATATCCTGGTGTATGGAAGGGGAGCATTTAAAATGACACAAGGTGTTGGAGACTAGCAAGGCTGTTCTGCACACCTCTCCTGCTCAAATCTGGAGCTGAATAGCAAGAAGTTGAAAACTTTCTTTAGAGAAACTGTTCTGCAAAAATTTCTTTGGGGAGAGAGAGAAGAGGATAGGAAAATGCAAATAACCTTATTCATCCTTTGAAAGTCAGGCAGTGTAGCAATAAGTCCATTTATTTGCTCTTTGTGGATTTTTCCACAAAATTTCTTTCAAAACTGCAGTCGGATGTGATTTGGCTTTCTGTTACTCCTTATAAGCCATGGTTTGTCATGTTAATTTTTAGTGGTATACTAAACACTTTTATTTATCTGTTTGTGTATTTTTAAGTTTGATGGCAAAGTCATTCCTCCAGATTCTAGGCTGTCCATATGCAGGTGCCTGTTTTTGCTGAAACAAGTGTCTGAATGCTTTTCTTTTTTGTATGCTGTGCTAGTTTCTCTGGGGCAGCAGGGTCAGCAGAAGACATTGGTGAGAGGTAGGCAGGAAGGAAGGAGCAGCACATCAGATTCTTCTCTGTCCCTCTGCTCTTTCAGCTTCCAGTAAATGAATCAATCAAAATCCTCATCAGAAAGGCCTGTGTGCTGCTGCGTAGTAAATAAAATGGTGCAGGGCTTGCTCTCTGACCTCAAGACCAGCCACAACAGGTCACTGTCACTTTCTTGCCTCTTTGCCGGGTGGCCCTGGACATGCAGCTTGCTGGGAGCAGTCCCTGACCACCGTGGGTCCTGGCATGTGGGCTGTGTGGGAGAGGGCTATCTGGCTTGGCTGCTGCTCTGCTAGCAATTTAGCATAGAGGCTACAGGGAGCAGTGTTTGGGCCTTCTTCATTTGGATGTTTGTGGATCTGTCTTGCTCTTAGGATGGGATTCACCTCAGCTAATAAGCCTTACAGTGTAATGTAGCTGCCTGTGCTTCTGCAGCAGTCAGTGGAGAGAGAGGCACTGCTATGGGACAGTTCATCTTAGTCTGGTGGTTGTATAAAACAAGGCTCTGTCTCTCCCTCCGCATTGGCAAGAGAAGGAGCATGGACAGCCACAGCCAGGTAAGGTGAATCCATCTGAAATTATGATGGGTGGAAACCATTGTGCCTGTTTTAGAGCTGAGAAACAAAGATGAGGGCTTTTGCCCTGCTGAGGAGTGCTGTATTGCAGGTGCAGCCGGGGGGCAAACAGGTGATAATCTGTGGGGTAGGCAAAGGCCAAATTTCCACATAAAACTTCTTACAAGCTCTTTGGATTGGTTGATACTGCAGGAGAAGACATTAGAGATCTGCCCTGTGAGGCTACACGGTGTTTTACATGGAAATCAGATCGATTCATCTCCTAAAGCTGCCTCTCCTTTTGGAGGCTCTTTCTTTGTGTCATGAGTAGGTGCCTGGTTTGAACTTTGGCAGTGGTGTTCGTAGAGGTGTGCTTCTTGCTCCCCTCATCATTTGTCTTTTTTCTCCCTTCTGTATTTAAGCATTTATCCTGCTCTTTTACCTGCCCCACATTACGATGGAGCATTTCTGGCACTTTGATTTCTTACCTTCTTCCACCTCAAAAACTTCTTTAGTATGTCTACATTTTGAAAGTTTGGGGAATTTGCTGCCTTTTATGACTGTGGAGAGGACTAAGCATCTCGCACTCTGTCTTTAATAGCATCCCCCTCACTTCCTTCTCCTCCTTTTTGTTTGCTTCAGTCAGTGACCTCAGAAACTGCTCCCTTTCATTTCCATCCTGCTGTTCGGTGACTAAATACAGTCCCCTCTGGCTTTAATTACTCAGCTGCTCTTCTGCTCCCAGTTGAGCATTGCTGCCAGCAGCTTCGCCCCCCAGCCTTAGTGTTCTTTACATTACACTGCTCTGTTGTCTGCTCCCCGTCTTGTGTCTTAGTGATAAAACACCATAGTGGTGTTGTTTGTTGGAGGTTTGTCCTTTTCCTCCCTCTTAGGAGTTTGCCTCTAATGAGAAACAGAGATGGTTTCTCTGCTGAGAGTGAGAGTGGGAGCCTGGCTGTGCCGGTGCTGAGTAGTGGCCTTCCTCTTCTGCTAGTAAATGAGCTCCCGTCCCAGCAGCCATTGGAGCGGGACCTTCAACATGGAATGAGGCCGTTCCCTTCCCATAGCGTTGACCAGCGAGACTTCTGCCAAACCAGAGGACAAGGAAGCTCGGAGCTGGCTGAGGGGAGGAGGGGGCCAGGCAGCAGCCAGAAAACATACACTGTGTGCAGTGGCTGCTGCTTGGTCAGGTCTTGTAGGGTGGCTGAAACTGGGTAAAGTGGATCAGATAAAGTTCTGCGGATTTGGAGAGGTGCAAGGAGAAAGGGTAGTCTAGAGACTTAAAGCCAAAATACCTGATTTTCCTGGTTTGTGATTCTTCAAGAGGGTCTGGAGCTCAGAGGCAGAGTAAGGGGCTGGGGTGCTTTCTAGCTCTGCGGACATTTGTAGTCAACGTTTATAGTCTGAGCTGCCAGCTGGGCTTCCCTTGCTGTGTCGGATGGCTGTTGCCAGGCCTTTCTTTCTCCCATTAATTTGTCTAATCCTGTTCTAATTTGTGCACACTTTTGGCATCTAAGAGTTTCCTGTGGCAATGAGTTCCACGGTTGGGTTATACAGCATGTTATGTTCACGTGAGAGCTCTCTGCCCAAGATAAACGCTTTCCTGTATAGGAATATGCTGAACTGCTTCCAAGTACAACTCCACTATCACTTTTTGTCCAACATTAGTGAGATTGTGAGGTTTTAATCATACCAGTACATGCAAGATACACAATCAAGAAAGGTGATGAGGCCTCAGTGTATGCTACTGAGTTGGGGTTGATTTTTAGATCATTCTCAGATGTTTGTAAAGCAGGCTGCTTCATTTCCAGGTGGCTCTGGGAGGAGGTGACTCGGCTGTACTCACTAATGTCATTGATGAGCTTGTAAGGTTCCGTGCAAAGGTCCGTCATTACGCCCTCGCTCTGTCGGAAGAAGCAGCAGACACTGTGCCAATGGAGGGTGCTGCAGGAGCCGAAGGACCGAAACAGGAACAGAAGGAAAAGAGGAAGCAGTTAATGCAGGAGAGAAAACCCCTCCTGGAGGCTTGTGACAACCTGCGTGGAGACCTTGCTGCCTTTGGAATCCACATAAAGGTAGAAGACAGTGGCCCTCTTTGCGAGACCATTAGTCATTTTTGTAAGACGTTTATTTTTGCCCTTCGTGTCCCTTTGTGAGCTTTCAGTGTTGTGCCCTGCTCCCTGTACACCTGCAGTGGCAGGAGGGGGAAGTTAAGCCCTTGCCTGGTTGTACCGCTAGCTTTCTCGTCTGTTCCCCCTCAACCCTATGTCTCCATGCAAGCTGTAGCTGCTTTTGCAGTTACTAAGGGTGTGGTATTTAGCCACTGAGAATCCCATAATATTCAGAAATTCCTAAATTGCCCCAGTTCAATCCAGAAGGAAGGGTATGAGTCATGTGTGCAATCTTTAAAAAGAGTAAGTAAAGTAAACTGAGATGACTTAGGAAAACAATGCCTTCCCTCTACCCTCTCCAGATCCTCCCACCCGCCCCCAAAAATGGTAAGGCCTCATGAGAAAGTCTCTCTGTCTTCAGCAGCTCTGTTCCCAACTGTTCCTGAGACGGAAGTACTTTGCCTGATTCCTGTACCACTCCGCTCTCCACCCTGCGTTCTACTTTTAGCCTATACCTAATGCAGCTGTGCTTTTCCTCTGCTGTTACCCCAGCAGTGTCTCCTGCTCAAGAGAAATCCTTTCACTGGTTTACTGTCTCCTCCTGGTTTCAGGGTGCTACATTACTTCTTTAACAGGTGCTGCTTCTTCCACTTCCTCTTGTTTTACTGCCCTTCTTGCCTCCACTCCAGCCTTTTTTGGGCTGGTATTGCTTCTTACATGCAGAGTAATCCTCCAGTTTCTCTGCAGTGTCTTTCTCCCTCCCTCCGGTTCATGCTGCTCATTTTCCCCTGGCTCAGGAACGGAGCCTTCTGTAGCCTCCTTCAATCGTTTTACCAGTGGGAGGATGTAAAGCACAATGAGATCAGGGAGTGACAGTGTACATCCTCTTTAATTGCTGAACGTGAGAGCTGTCATTTGTCAACACAGCTATTAAAAGCAAGTAAAGTGTGGTCAGCTGTCTCGTGATCTCGGATGGAAGTGAGCATGCTGATACAAACTGGAGTGAGGGCAAAGCGCAGTCAGTGGTGGTGAGCTGCAGCTGTGAAAGGAAAGGAAGACTGTGGGAAGTTGGAACATCTGCTTAACTTTTTTGTACACAGCTAAATACTTGCTCCACTTATCTGTCAAGAAAGTTTACAAATCCAAACAACTGCGCTGAGACAAAGTCTTGGAGAAAACTCCCTTTTCATCTGTTTGGCAAACTGGCCACAGCCCCACCCTCACCCCTTTGAATATTTGTTTTGGGTTGTTTTTAAAGGGATTTATGGACATTTAATAACCTCCTAGAAATGGGCCTTAGCCAGTATTCATCGCATTCCATTTATTTCAGTTTTTTTTAATAACCTGAAGCTTGGCATAATCTGTCTCCTGCTTGTCCCAGAATAGTTTGCTCCTGAAGACAAGGCATGCGTGCACATATGAGGGCACACAGCATGTGTCCAAAGCTGCACTCCCGCTTTTCTACTTAACGAGTGGAAGTACCTGAAGGTGTCCTGTGAAGGTTGCCCAGCTCTTGCCTTTGCACATCCCAGAAGAGTCCTGCAAACAGAGCAGTGCAGCTCTGCGGTTCCTTGTTAGCCTTCCCAGAGCAAACATGACAGGACATGGCCCTACCTAAAGCAGGGTTCTTGCCACCCTCGTGCTCAGCACACATCTGGGTGGTTGCGTTGCTTGGCCACCCAGGGTTGGCCATCGCCAAAAACGCCACGGTAACACAGCACCTAGCAGCTGGGTCCTGTGTGCCTAATAAGCACTTGAGGAAGTAATTTGAATTTCTCTTTTCTAGCCAGCCTCTGATTTCCATTAAACTTTGATAAGCCCCACTTTTTTTTTGTGACTTGCTCTCCCTCTGTCAGATGCAGCTGAAGTCAGCCAGCAACTTTGCAAGTCCATGTGCAGGAGGAAAAGCAGCAGAACAGATGAAGCAGACAAGCTTCATCTCTGCCCAGTGCAGACTAGGAACCCCGGTTTGGGGTTGGGCAGGGAGGGGCTGGCCGCTTCAGGGTGTGAGTAGCAACTTAAGAGAATGCTAGTAACTTAATTCACTTAGAAATCATCTTTGAAGAAAGGATCATTTCTCCTCCAGCTTGTAAGTTTGTGATTTCTGTATGCTGGCTGCTTCTCTCATGCTGCTCAATGCAGATGATGTTCTGTTTGTCAGAAATTACAGAACTTGCAACAAACTGATTAAAATATCCACTCGTCTTTTCATGTTGTTATAGTGTGCATGAAATGCAAGCTACTGTGCTATTAAGTGAAATGCAGTAATTAGATCTTTATGCAACAAAATCAGTTTTTACTTTAATGTAAAGAGAATTCTATGTTGTATTCCAGCCTCTCTCATGAGTCAGAGCTCACTTAATATTTTAGCATGTTAAACATGTTTCCATATTCAGACAGCTTTTGTTTAGTTTTCAACAATTGCAGTCAAACAGCTAGATCTTGACAGTCAGAAATGCTCAGCTTGACTGTGATATTCTCTTTTAAAAATTACAGTATTGCATTACAGATATTTATATCAACAGGCTATTATCCTAAATTTCAGATCAGATATGTTAGCTCATGCGTCCTCATGTGTGGGCCATAAGAAGAGCTGTTTTCCCCGTACACAAGCCATTCAAACATGAAAATGCGATGGCCCCAGTTTAACAGAAGTTACCCATGTGAGGGAGACTACACACCGCTGCAGCATCTCACACTGAAGAGCTGAGCTATTGTAGTGGATTTTTTTCATTCTTAACTGGGAAGAATTGTCTGGGTTTGTTTTACAGCTTCTGAGCACGAGTAGAAGCAGCATCCCTGCCTCTTTTAACTAACTTCATTAATTGTTTTCCTGTATGAAGCTTGGTTAAAATCCTGTGCCTCTGATCACCGACACGTGTGATACCTGTATGATCCAGACTGCTGGGACTGACCCACTTGCTTCTTCTTACAGGACAGAGCTGCTGTTTCAACTTGGGAAATTGTGGAAGGAGCGCAAGCAGAGCAGCAGACTGAGAAAAAAAGCTGATCCTTCATCGTTGGACTTGTTTTCTTATTTCAGCTGCTTTGGGAACACTTGTAAATACTAATACTTTCCAAATAAAATCTTTGGAGCAGAATGGCTAACGAAGATATAATCTAAGCAAAGCTGTTGGCACTACTACTAAATAAATAAATACAGGACTCCCAGCAGGTATGTACATGGTGCAGGTGGTAGAAGCATCCAAAATACATGGCAGCACAGAAGCAGCTGTGTTGTCTGACCCAATCCTTGGTGTATTCTAATGCAGGAAATGCCCTGGCCCCAGTTGCTGGGCGACCTGCACTCACACCCTGTTTTGCTGAGCTGGTGCTGAGAATTAAAACAGTGAAGAGAGAGGTAAGAATTTACGCCAGAAGGTGAAAACACTTAGTTTTATGCCCACTGGTTCAAACAATTTTATTTCTCTTGGACATAGAAAGTGACACTTCTAGCCTTGAAGTATTTCCTTATTGCAGTGTTGCTGGTTTGGTCCTATGGAATCTTTACCTGTAATACTGTGGTATCCCGTTGCCTGTAAGGCTTCGTATCTTTCCAGTTTGCTTTTGCAGGGAATGGATTGAGATTTCCCTAGCGCTGTGTGTAGAGCGTGCTCAGGCTCTCTCCATTAGAACTGTGAAGATAAATTCAGTATGTTTAGTTATTAATCCCCCGCAAAGTATGTAACCTGCCTAAATTTCAGGATCAATATTAAGTGTCAGTATTGAAAATACAATGGCTGGTGTGCAGTGTATGATAATATCCACACAAGCATGTGTGCTGTAAACACCACAAAAGGTCACATCAGAAAACCTTTCTTCTTTTGCTATGTGTCAAAAAAAATGCCCTGGATGGTGTGGCTGCAGGTAGACGCAGAGAGGCCTGCCTTACCCCAGAGGCGACCTGTGTTCCAGTGGCTGAGTTTATATGGGGTTTGTACTTACCTACTGGCATGAAAAGATAACAAAAATAAGAACACAGGTTCACCTACAAGGAATTTAATTTTAAAATACAATTCACACAAGTAGTCTGTATCATAGTTTTATCGTGGCTGGCAGCAAAACACAACAACTTAAGAAAGTTAACTCTGTCTCAGCTGAAACCAGGGCAATCTGTTCAAAAGGATAAAGGTGTTATTTTATATTGTTAAGTAGAGAATAAAATGGGAAGCTGTTTTTCTGCTCCCTTCTCCTAGAGAAGATGAGGGGGTCATCGTTAGCACTTTGGCAGATACTTATTTGATACCTTTCGTATTTTAGATTTGCAATGAATGAATAGCAAACAGTCAGCTCCGCTTCAGAACACACCAAAGCACACACAATTAATTTGCTATTATTTTTATTTCCTACCAAAAGAAACTGCTACATTTCCAGAATGTTTAAAAATCGTAACAACTCGTATACATTAGTGAATAACAGAGTTACAATTTCTGCGTAGATTTAAAACCAACATGGCAGGTTGAAATCTGTACTGAGCTCTGTTAATTGATTGACTTTGCCTACAAATGTCATTTAGATATAATACCACCAATGTTCTAGATACAAAAAAATGATAATTTTTTAAAGGAAATGCAGTAGTTGTTTTAAAATCAGTTTTAACTTCCTGATTTTATTTAAAAGGAGTCAGGCTTCTCAAAGAGTTTTAGGGGGAAAAACAGTAGTAGCTTCATTTCCCCAGAGATGTAGACAGTTTACAAAACTGCTTAAATTAAACACCAAAACTTCTTCTGAGTAGACATTGCTCTAATCTAAAAAGTCTGTGAAACCTCATAGACCAATATGAGCAAACATTTAAAAACCTATTTTAAAAATAGGTAACTGGTTTAAAAAGAAAAAACAAAAATGCATCACGGTGAGGTAGTAGTCACAGTGCATCCAGAAATATCAGCTATAAGGGCAGAAGGGAAATACTCAGAGCAGCCTTTCTGATTCCAGATGCTTTCTGGGGGCAGCTATTGCAGGTATGAGAATCTGACTAGGATGCATGACACCATATTGCAATCTAGAGCTAGGTCACTGGAAAAGAGTGGCTGCAAGGAATACCTAACATCTGTTGCAATAACTAGACACATTATATGCTTGTTCCTGCACTTCAGTGAGTATATACACTTGGAGCTGCAGCATAGGTTTATGGGCACGACTCACTTCCAGACCCTACGGGAAGTTTTGTAACCGTACTTTCCATGAACTTGCGCCTCTCTCCAGATTTGTTCAATCCATACAAGCTTGCAGTGAATTTCCAAAAATTTAAGAAATGGTACTGTGCAAAGTCTCACACAGCTTCCCCTTTTGTACACAGCACTCCTCTGCTGTGCAAATGAGCCAGACAGCAATAGCCCTAATAGAAGTCCTGTCTGTCTTGCTAAGGATCAGGCAAAAAGCCCCTGAACTCAGGTGCTGCACTCAGACCTCAAACCTACCACCAATCTTCTATTCCTGCCTTTGACTTGCAGTGTACGGGTGCCTGAACATCACTAAGAGCATACAGAGAGGTGCTGCTGGCTGCCTTTTGTTCCTTCCATTCATATTTCTGCTGGTTAATAGTCACCTATATATCTGTACACTTATTCTCTCAGAGCTGTAACTCAGCAGGCAATTTGAGTTTTACAAGCATTTTGCTCCTCCATGATCGCTGAGAGTTTGACCAGTTCAGTCAGGTATCACAAAGAAGTTCCTTACCTCACCTAGTACCTCTCCAAATGATAATTTCACAAAGTTCATCATAGCTAGTTCTAGATGAGATGAGACCAGCTGAAGGAATAGAAACCAATATTTTGCTTCAGGTAAGCATAATTACTGTTTAATGCTAAGATACCTACAGTATGTATGTCCTTATTCTCTGATGGGGGAATCTTTTCCAAAAATACCAAGACATTGCAGGAAGGGGGTAGTGTTGAAATGAATGCTGCCTCTGGGACCGGGAATGGGAAAAGGCAACTAATTAAATTCAAAATCTACAGCAACTCTCATGCATTCCCTTTCCAAAGAGGCTTACTTTTTGCTTCTTAATATAGTAGCATGGCAAAAAAATGAAGTGCAATAGCTAATTCTAGACAGAGGGTCTAAGAATGAAAGCATGACAGCCTTGGTACAATCCAAGATTCAGTTGAGCTGGTGGAAGAATTTTATCTAAGTATCAAGTGCCTTTTTTTTTTTTTTTTTGCTGTTCACACTTTAGTTATTGCTCAATAACTATCAAAAAGAACAGAGGAATAATTTCAGTTTAGTTTTATTATATTATAACAGATCTGCAACTACAGCTTATTTCAGCCAAAACATTTTCATATACCAAACCCTTAAAAAATATCTACATTAATCATATTTTCCTATTCTTAAAAATAATAATAATAAAAAAAAAATCTACCTAGCATACCAAGGCTGCTACAGCACTTGAAAGGGTGCATTACTTATGTAAATTCTACAGTAAAGGTAATTACTCTTGCAGTCATTGTTCTTCCTTTTCTTCTTCTCTGCTGCTTTGGCTTCAGGTTTCAAAAAGTTTGTTAAAAGCTGTTCCAACTTCTGAAACCATGTCAGAGGCAGTCATTGAACGTCCAAATTTTTGAAAGGCTTGGTGGTTAGACTGCCTTGTGAGAGAACAAGCTCCAAATGCAGCCACTAGAAAGGGATTTTGACTAAAAGGAAAAGAAAACACAACATTATAAACACAATCTGAACACTCTTGTGTAATTCATAAGGTGGTGGATATAGTCTTTGTACCCACAGATGTTTGTCAGCATTGTTGGGAAGGCCTCTTAAGCAAACATTTGTGTTTCTCAGACTCTTGCATTGCAGAGTTGGCTGAAGTTTTAACAACTACTTCCCTTCCTATGGCACAGCATGTGACAGAGAGAAACACCACCAGGGCTGAAAGGATGGAAATCATGCTAAAAAAGTGGGTAAGGTGGTGTTCCATGGTTCCATGTCTAGTTTTACCTATGTGAAACTTCATCCTTTCCTTCAGAAGAAGACTTAAGTCTTACCTGACAGCCTTTTACCTTCCTCTCCTCCCCATTTGCTAGGTAACTCAGTTTAGTTTTGTATTGCAGGGGCTGGGGGAAGGACATGGAGATGCTGACAGGAGACCTGCTCTCAAGAGACCCCACCTGGAGTACTGCATCCAGCTCTGGGGCCCCCAACCTAAGACAGCCATGGACCTGTTGGAGCAGGTCCAGAGGAGAGCCACAAAGATGGTCAGAGGGCTGGAGCACCTCCCATACAAGGGCAGGCTGAGAGAGTTAGGGTTGTTCAGCCTGGAGAAGAGAAGGCTCCAGGGAGACCTTATAGCAGCCTTCCAGTACCTGAAGGGGGCTACAGGGGAGATGGGGAGGGACTCTTCATCTGGGAGTGTAGTCACAGGACAATAGGTAATAGCTTTGAACTGAAAGAGGGTAGATTTAGATTGGATATTAGGAGGAAGTTTTTTCCTGTGAGGGTGGTGAGGCACTGGAACAGGTTGCCCAGAGAAGCTGTGGATGCCCCATCCCTGGAGGTGTTCAAGGCCAGGCTGGATGAGGCTTTGAGCAACCTGGTCTAGTGGAGGGTGTCCCTGCCCATGGCAGGGGGGTTGGAACTAGATGATCTTGAAGGTCCCTTCCAACCCAAACCATTCTATGATTCTCACAAACTGGGCCACAGGAGCCACTTCTGCTGCCTCATACCACCAGAGCAAAGGAAAACCACCACAGAATAATTTAGCAGCCAGCAGTGGACTCCAGTTGCTGACTGGTTAAAAACCTCACAAAGCTCAGCCATGGCCAGGACATAGCTGCCCATAAGTCTCTAAGACCTACTGACTTTGCCAAGTAAGAGTTTTGGGAAGGACCATAATACACAACAAAGGCAAAGCAGAAAGTGAGTTTACAATTAGGTGTTACAGCAGAGCTCCGAGTATCTTTTCCTTGAAAACAGCAACTTTATACGCTCATCAAGGAGCAGGAGGGAGTATTTAAGCCACCTTGACAGTCAATCCTGGATGCCCAAATACTGCTCTAAAAAAAAAGAAAGAGCCATGCACAGGCTTTTGGGCTCAAGTCAGTTAAAGCACCTATTTCTAAGGTTACCACATACCCAGTTCAATATACACCATACTCCAAAGATAACCACCTTAGGATTTTCCTGTTAAATAGGCAGGATGCTATCTACTATACCATTAACCCCTGAAAGCCAGTGCAATCTTAATATTTCAAAATCCTGCTCTGCCCAGACCTGTTTTGAAACAACAGAGCCAGGCACAAGTATGAAAGGACTGGCTGGACTGCCTGCAGTGCAGGAAATCTACAAGCTGATGCCCCCATTCACTGAACCCAAAAAACTCCTTTTTTTCTGAAACACACGAGCTACACAGGATTGGTACAGCAGCTGTTTGAGAAGGGTCACCTTAACACCACCACAGGAGACACAATGTATTGCTGATGCCAGTTTTACTCTCCTGCTTTTCCTTCATCTGTAAAATAAAGGAGTTTCTGAGCAAGCTGTCTGGAAAAGCCAAAGGAGCCCAAGTCAGCAGAGGCTGAGACCACATGCTGTGTTTGCTAATCTCTCCAACCATTTAACACTGAACTGCTGTACACCATGCAAAAATAAAGTCACCCTTTTAAAAGTAAAGCAGTACATTAATTAGTAAAGCAAAATTACTCCTTTAGTGGCAGCTGCAACTTCAGATACACAAACAATCTTGGTTTTGTTTTTCATTCTGACTGTGTTAGATTTCAGAATTCTAAAGTCTGGTTCAACTGGTCCCTCATTCCTTGCGGGGACTATGCTCTCCCAGTAACACAAGCGCAGACTAGTTAACTCCCATGGATGTCTAACTGTGTGCATCTGCTTGTAGCATCCAAAAGACTACAAAAGATCTCCATTCCTAAAGCTTCAATAGCTCATTACTTACTGGCAAGAGGGACTGTTATTTCCTTACTGCGTGTGTTAGGCTTCCTTTCAACTTTAAAGCAGCTACTTTCACAGAAAGACTACATGACTATATGCATCAACTAGTCGGACAGGAATTGACATAATCTAACAAAAAAGCCAATGAGCAAGTGCATGACTGGACTGCCACTTGGCCTTAAAATGGTTACCTTCCTTGAAATTGTGTTTTATTTGCAAGTTTCACTTACCTGTCCCACTAAATTATTTTCATACAATGCAAGAGGATTACCCAAATTACAAAAACAAAGCTAAATGACACGGTTTTTGAATTACAGAGATGTTACTGACAGTGACTACCACTTATTTATTCCTCATCCTTTCTGCCTGTGTTCAATTATTTTGAAAACACGTACCCCATACATAAATGTCCTTGGGAACTGATCCAGGTTAACACTCTTGTTTTGCCTCAAACTTGGGAGATGTCAGATTACTGAAGAGTTTGTCATACTAAAATTGTAGCTATTATGTAGACTGCTCTAGAACACCTTTGCTTTTTTGAAAGTACATGGATACCTTAGTCTCAGTGACTCAAATCTCATTTGGAAATTTCTATAGCAGGCCTACAACAGTTACGTTAGGAGAACACAGATTCATAAGTATGAAGAAATTATAAATTTTCATACCCATTTGTTTTTTCTGCTCCAGCAAGAAATGCCCAGTGTGCTAAGACTCCAAGAGAACCAGAAAGGAGGTCCCCCTGGCCACCACATCTCCGGCTGCTTCCTTCATGACTGCATACAAGTACTATGAACAGACAAAACCAAAACAAAGTCATGTGCGTTTTTTCTTCTGTCTGCAATATCACCGTAGCTGTGCGGGTTAACCTCTGAGGCACATAGAGATTAACCACAGGCAGCAGCATATGCTGAAAGGCATTATTCTTAAAAAAACCAAAAAGATTAAATTAAATGCATTAACATTTAAAAGATAAGTTTCAAATTACTTTCATTCTGTTATGAATAACATTGCACACCGTATACACTTTACTTTCTCCACTTCACTCAGCCTGCGCAGAAGATTCAGTCACTAATGAATTTAGTGATTCGTGTGAACTGATGCTGCCACAATGGCCAACCACCAAAATGGATCAGGCCACTCCACAAAGCCATTGCACAAATGCGGCTCTCCAGAGCCTCTGACCTTCATAGTTTACAAACATAAACCAAGGTGTTTTACAGACAGCAAATGCAAAATAGAACTAAAACCTCAAATCTTTTGCCGTGCCCATCAGAATGATATTTTATTAAAAACAGCCTTTTCCTTAGGCTTTGTAAAAATCATATGCAAAGAGAGATTTCTTTTCCTGCCAATCAGTGTCCTCAGCATCCGTCTAAGTTTCCGTCAGCAGTGTCACTGTGGGTAGGCTCTGTCAGAATATCAGATGTTATATTTCTATTTTAAATATACAAAGGACCTTGGCCAAACTTATCTCTTTGTGGAGCTTTAACTATGAAGAATATGTAAATGGTTTCACTAAATTTAACTCCTCCTCCACTCTCAACAAGCCCAAGCAGGAAGCTTGAAAGATATATGATGCACACAAAAAGAAAACAGCACCAATTCTGCTGCCCTTCTCCAAACTCTCTTGTGGGTATGTATCTATCCTTAGCTTTCCTTCTTGCTAGGCTCTGAAAAAAAAAAAAACAAACAAAAAAAAACAAAAAACAGGAGAAATTTATTTTCCTCTCCTAGGAGAACAGGACAGCTGGCAGAATCATTGGTGGCCAAGGAATGATCTTTAGCATCTCCAGTCAGCTACTGTGGAGCTGCTCAGGTTCAGGACTACACAGACAAACCATTTGTGTGTTCCTGAGCATGCCAGGCACACAAGCGAAGTGTAAGACAAGACACTGCTTGGACAACAGCTCTTACCTCAATTTTCTCAAGTCACCCGGGCTGGGTTTCTCCAAGGTGTATGAACAGAGCAGCCCAGCTATTTTAGAGAGAGTACTATCTCTATTTTTAAAAGTATTTTTTCTCGTACAAAGTAATGGTAAAAATCTGCACAAAACTGAAGGACTTGGAGGTAAATCTTAAACAGCAAGTGGTAAAAACCTGCTTAATGCAAGTAAACCCTTTCCAGTTCATTAACATAGTTCATTTCTGCTTTTTGTTACTCGGTGCAGCAAGAATTGTACTTCACTTCCATTTCCTACTGATTCTTCCAGCAGTAATTGCTGGGCTCGTGAGGCCAAGCAGTTGTGCATTTTTGCTGCCCCTGAGAGGGCAAAGACTCATTAGTCACCATGAACACAGCAGACACTGCTGCAGCTTTGCCAGCAGTTAATTTTCCCAGTAGCTCTTCTCCCCTCCCCCCCTCCATCCCAAATTAAGATTCTGGATGTGCTTCTCAGTGAGTAGTAGTTAATGTCAAATTTCACAAGTGTAAAGCTCTTCTAAGTTAGCTATTTGAAGAAGGTACGCCCTTTAAGGTGGCGTGCCTTTTTTTGTTTTGGTTTTTTTGTGTGTTTTTTGTTGTGGGTTTTTTGGGGTTTTTTTAAATACAGTGCTTTGGAGAAATTACCTCTCATTCTGCTACTTTGAAGATGGTATCTCACAGGATTTTCACTTTGAGGGCTTGAACTCCTGGCAGGAGGCAGGATGGAAATCCTCTGTTCAAAAGCTTTGGGGCTTTCTGACTGACAGCTGAGCACAAGCCCCTGCTTATTAGCTGTATGTCACCATCTGCCACTGCTCTGTAGCCCCGCAACCTTCCAGTCAGTTTTGAGTTCTACAGGAAAGCAAGATCTCCTCAAACTAGGCCAATTATAATACCCTGCTATGAAAAAAAAGTGGTCTTTTGTTTGTGTTTTTTAAAAATAAGTCTCAAATATGTGCAGACTACCTCACAGGCAACAACAAAAGCAGACCTCTGTACTCTGCACAGAGATGCTGGAAAACAAATCCATGCAATACCTTCAAAGAAACAGAACAACAGGAAATTCACTTGAACAAGGGGGGAAAGGTATAATGTTTGGGTAATTCTTGCACAGATGCTCAGTTCCTCAAAGAACATCTCAAAATAGAAGGATGATGAACATTACAACAGGCAATGGGAAAAGGAATGAAAAACTCCTGAACTACAGTCACTGTTAAGAGCTTTAAAATAGAAGAAGGAATCCCACACTACTGCCAAATCCACAAAGGACAAAGTCTTCCTGGTGCTTTTCCCAGCCTTCTCCTAGAAGAACAAAAATAAAACTGCTCTCTTCCCACTCCCCCAATCCAACATCCCCCACCAAATGTCTGTGACCCACTGCTGAAGACAGCTCAAGCAGTTTGCTAAGGACCACAGGGGTGACATTCTTGTATGCTGCACTGAGCAGTGACAACCAGTGGCAATGTTGCAAGACCTAGATTAGATGGACATGACTGAATAGTCAGCAAAGATGCCGAGAAGGCGGGCAGTCCTATTCCCTGGAGAGATGCAGAATGATGTATTTATAGAGGATGGAGTATATTCTGGTCCATTGCTCAGTGAGGCTATACCACGTTCAACTGGGGATGAACAGGTACATCAGAAAGCCTAGAAAACATGGTTCTTGGAGCAGCTGAGGAGACCAAGACAACTGGATGCTGGACAACAGGGAAACTGCAAAGACTGAAATCACCACAACGTGTCAATGCTGAAAGGCAGCAACTGGGGCTACTTAAGGTCAATTAGTCTGACACCTGTCCCAATCAAAGTAATGGAGAGATTCATCTACAGTTCAACTGACAGACCTTAAGAGATAAAAACACACAACTAATGTCAGTCAAATGGGCTGCTGGGGCAGAGTGTCTTGTTTTGTTTCTTAATAGGTCTGGGCAACCAAATCTGATGTCATTATTTCCCAGGGTAATGAATCAAAAAACAACAACAAAAAAACCCAACATTTACCTCAGTATAATTAATAGACAGTCTTTTAATGAAAACTGATTTATGCTAAGTAACTTTCTGGGGAAAAAAAAACCAACCAAAACACAACAAAACCACCAGGTCCCTGGCACTTACTCATGGAGCATACATATACTATCCTAAGAAAAGGCTAGATGAAACAAAGATGTCATCACTGAAGAAATTGCTGAGTGAAGTATGGCAAGGAAATCTGCTAGAGTCAGAACAATCACAACCCTATTCAACAGTTTCAACATAATCTCAGCAATTAAACAGCACATAAATATTGCCAGAGCTGTACGCAGCAAATACAACACGACCCTCACATACAGTCACCCTCATTTCTTCCCTACCTAAGTTAATGGAAATAATTTGTACTAAAATATGAGTGCAACAGAAACAAAAAAACAAAGGTTGTCATACTGACAGAATACTGGAAAGTAGAAATTCAAGAGGTTTAGGCTCCACACAATTAAAAATTCTGCCCCAGACTTCCTGGGTAACTATGGCTGAGTCATTTAGTAGCTCTATATCTAATATATTTCAGGTTGTAAAATAAGTTACCATCATTCCCTTTTCAGCACTCCTTGAAGATAAGATAAACATTAGCATTTGGGGAAGCATTCAGACCATGGTGTCACACTGAACTGTACCATTGCCAGCAAGTTTTAGGCTGAAAGAACGCCCAGCCCAAACTGTGCTGCTGGCAGATCAAAGCCAAGAAGAATGACCCATTTACGGGTATTGTATGCTTAATTAAAAGAACAGGCTTATGTAACTGAAAATAGCTGTCCTCTCTTTGAAGGAAAGAATATGATCTAGTAGTTTTGCTGACATCAAGCACTACAAGTTAACTGGGAAGCATGAATTTTGATAAGGTTGTACACAGGCAGCCGTGCTTACAACACTAGCTCCTAGATGCATTACAGTTAGAAAACCAAAGGCCCATGTAGTGTAAAAAGCAATCCATGTCTGTGTGTTCTTGATTCGCAACCTGCATAGTAGTGAAAAAAAATCCAATACAAATCAGGGATTAATTTTTGACGTTTTTGTTTAGAACACAGAATGTGAAATATGAGACACCTAACAGCTAAATACGTAATACTGATGACGATAAAGAGCCTATGTGAAACATTGCATTTACTGAGCCTGCAGACCAGAAGACAGCCTGGAGATTAAAATTTAATTCATGAATCTCACATGTCCTGAACATGTTCTCTGCACTTTTTCTTCTCTTACAAAGCAGGAGTATTACATTTATCCTAATGTGCTCAGGGATCTGTGCATGAAAGGCATGACCATTCTGACTTCTGATATGATCCAACTAGATTAGGTCAGCTACCCTCAGCTACCTCACAGAACAACAAATACTCTACTTTAATCAAAAGGCTTAAGATTTCCATTTTCTATGCAAAATCATGTAGCTATCAAGGACCATTTTGCTCCATCAAATGCAAGATTCAGGTTTAGACCATTATGAGATCTTGAATAAAATCTTTCACCAATATACACCTCTGACCTGGCAGATATTCGTACTAGTAAGAAATTTATCTTTTTCCTTTTGCAAGTTAGTTCACAAAAGCACAAAGCTGGAGACTGTGGACTCCCACAAATATGTCCCAGAGTGCATACAGACAGGGAAACTATTATTGATGACTTGGGCTGGAGAACCAGATGACCTTTAAGGTTCCTTCCAACCCAAACCATTCTATGATTCCATGATAAATCACTCAACTGATGTGGAAAATGTAAGTTGGCTTTTATATAAAGGGTGCTTATACTTTTATATTCCCTCATCACACTTTTAAAACTCAGATAGGTCCTTGAGTGTGAAACACCAGGCAATTTAAGTTAAAAGAAAATAATCCAAATTTCACATTACTTTTCTTGGATAGGTGCAGGAGCCAGAGGACAGATATGATGACAGATGAGCAGTGCCAGGGAGACAGCACGCTGAGCTGTGCATGCAATGGAGAGCATAGTGGCACAGTGGACAGGTACCATGACCTCCCTGTTTTGCTCACTCTGCAGAAGCAGGAGTGGAGATTAAGGTACTGCCTCTTGGTTAAAATCTTGGCAAAATTTGCTGGGCAGTTGGACACCATAAGAGCTTTTAGCCAAGTGAGATAGGGACTAACCAGCACTAAATAGCTTCCTTTCCTGCTCTCCAGGGAACAAATGACAGAAATTAGAAGTACTGCTTGGGGATTTCTGGCACGAGCTGGCTTTTTACCCCATATTCAGTACTCAGTAATCCCTCTCACATGTTTCTCTGCTTCTCTTGACCACAGCTGCAGCTGGGCAACTGGAGATAAACTATGTTTGGCTACCGGCTCCAGGTAAAAGTAGTCACAGGCAGCAGCAGGCTGGTTACCCATAAAGTCTGCCTTTTGGAAGGGAGGGCAAACACAGGTACTGGGGAAAATACAGAACAACTCATTATAGCATTTAAAAACAAAAATCCAAATCCTCTACTTCAAGGACCTAACCAAATTTTAAACATGTTAGGAACTAAGACTGGTATAACCACACTTTACTACTGACCAGTTCTCCAAAGAATAGTAAAAATAAAACCTTAGAGAGCTGTGCCATAGTGAATAAAAGCTGACTTACCTTTTACCCACAGGCTGAGTACTCATTCCTACCCTGGTCAGTGATGGCACTGATATCACCTACCAAGAGCATGGTGAAACTCATCTTTGTAGAGCAGGGAAGCAACAACTGTAGACCAAGCTATAATGTGAAATTGCAAAAGGAAAGAGAAAAACAGTATATAAAACTTAATTTAAAATCTTGGCGATTATGTTTACAGGGCAGTTGGCAGCTCATAACTGAAATGGAGGCAAATTTTAGAGTGTAGGATGACTATGAATTTCAGAGAGGCCATGTACATGATTCAGTACTGATTTTTAAGGCTGCAAGAAACTATGCGTATCATCTATTCTGATCTGTAAAAACAAACATCGAAGGAGTCTAGGTACCTCACAGTGTGGGAATCTACCAAAGTTCTAGGTATGTTATTGCCATAGGTAATTTCTTTGTCTGTTAATAAAATCTGCCTTTTAATCTGAACTTATCAATCTTCAGCTTCCAATCAGAATTTATTGTGCCTGTCTGCTTAGATTACAGAGCTATCTGCTGACCGTAATCCTTCACCAACACCTGTACTTCCAGCTCACTATCAAATCAACGTTTTTGTCTTAAACTAACAGAAGTAAATAGGCTACTGAATTTCCTACAGACTCATGAACAGAAGTATTGTGAAAATAACCGCCACAATCACTCTGAACTATAAAGTGTTCACCAAGCCAGCATTTCCCTGTTGCAAAAGTCTGCATCCTCAGAAAGTCTTCCTTCCACAACAGCCAAGCACAGAACACTGAAGCTACATATGCTAAGTTTGCAATTTCTGGTTTTCCTGGAGAGCACTGAGATTTTTTTTTTTCCCCAGAAAGTCTGCATGCAGTATATTCCCAAATGAGAAAGTTTAGAAGTGATATATGGAAACCAACATATCCGTGTGCTCTAAGCACATGACCTCAAGCAAGAAATGCCTTAAAACCAGTACAGCTTAAGCACTATAAATGGATGATGACAGGAAAAATAAAAGGCAAGAGGAGTACACAGATCTTTTTTCATAATATTTGATTGTGCTCAGAGGACACTGGACTGAGCCAATGATCTGGATTTCCCTCACACTGGAATCATCATGTATGTTGTCTCAGCTGAAAAAAAATGACATCAGATCAAAAGAACAGACAGATGAAAAAAGCAGAAGTTAAGAGCAAAAAACCTGGAGAGAATTCAAGGTCAGTGAGATGACAACATGTTCTGTGTTGTGGCACAGAGCAGACAGTAGAATCTCCTGTCTCAATGTAATTTTGCATTTGAGAAGTTTTAAAAAAATTGACCGACAGTTAAGTCCCAGATCCAAAGAACACTCTTGTTAAAAGGAAGCTGAAGTCTATAGTTTCTGCAAAATTCTCAGGAACCTTCTTGCAGGCAACACAAACCCTAAAACCAGTGTTTGTAACTGACATTATAACCTGTATTAAACCTGAAAACTGCTTTCTTACAGTTCAGTAATGCTGCCTATGATGTCTGTACTCCAGGAGAGAGAAAGCATCAGTGAGAAACAAGGTAAGAACAAGATAGCAGCCTGTAGCTGGATATCAAACAACTGCTATAAAGGCACAGAACTGTTTCTATTTCAAATCAAAAAAGCCACCTAACTAAATGAAAAAAAATATCGGAACACAAGAGAGACAAAGAACAAGGTGGGGAAAAAAAACAAAAACCAATGAAAAGCCCCAAAAGCACACAAGACAGACATCAAACTTGTGCCACACCTGAACATTAAAAATTGAAATTGGAAAGTTTCAGTTGTTTCCTGGTTTTTATGACAAGAGACAATGGAGACTGAGTGTCCCAGCATAACTATACTGCTTCCAGATCCCGGCTTGCTTCACAGTCTGCTACAGTATCTTTACTAATGGGGGTATACGGAAGATGGCTCTGCACAAACCAGTTGTCATATTACATCTGTTTCTCTGCTATAAAAGACTCCCATGGCTCTAAATAATGCAAAACTGACTGTATATACGAAATGGTTCTGAAGCAGCATAAACATTTATCAGAGATTAGCATTTCAATTAATCAGAGGCAGCGCTGCTGCTTGTTATGTATGTGAAATAAGACCACATAGTCAAAATGCAATGAAGGCACTCATGAATTTATTTTACACTGATCACAGTAAGTGATCAGTATAAAAAGTATCAGACAGGCAGCTAATTTTATTAAGTATACTTTAACCACATTATTAAGTTACTGTTTTAAGAAGTTGAAATGACAATCTAGAGTTAATTTGTTTTGTTTTTTTTTAAATTGTCAGAGCTAATGTGCAAGTCATACGTCCATGCTAACCAGTATCAAGGAACTGAGAAGTTCATGAACCTTAAGACGTCTTCATTTTTCAGACACATCAATATATGGTGAAACAACAATATTCTTCTGCATTTATTTAGCAATGACATCTGCACTTACATAGACCATCTCAGTCAAGGATTTTAAAGTAGTTCACAAAGATTAAAAAATTGATTTCTCAATACTTGTGTAACGTACAACGTAAGTTATAGCCATTTAAATGAGAAACAAAATCAGCAACTTTTTTTCAGAAAATAAATTAAGTGGCACTCTTTTAAAATACCAACCTACACAAATCATCTAAAGGTGATCTGCAAAGATAGCCATCCCTCCCCTTCAATCTTCATGGGAATACAGTCAACCAGTTACTATGTAGTCCAACCATTGGACTACAACTGAAAACAAACAAAACAAAACAAAAATCCCCACACTGCTAAAAGCAAAAGGCTCCACTTACCTTTCTCTCCATCTGAAATAAGATCTCTTTCTCCCTTTTGAACAATTGTCAAATTCCCCATGGCTTGGCTGAGTCTTAACACACATCCATGATGATCACTACTGTCTACAGGGTCTCTAAGCTACAACACAAGAATTCCATACACAGTACATAGTTTACTACTAGAACAACATATTCTCACACATGCTACTTCAGTGTATGTATGGGGGGTGGTCTTTCCAGGTATTTTTTTCTATACCCACTTCAGTGCCAAAAAATGCGTAAGGGTCTCCTTTAAAGAAGAGCTCTGTTTAAGAATATGCAGTGTTGTGGTCATTATCTCACAAAATAAAAAAAACAGAGAATGCTTCTCTTGCATATAATAAACTGCACATAATGTTTAAGCCAGTAATAAGTTGTTTGATTTTTGGAAGACTAAAAGACTAAACTTGTGTGTACTTAAATATCAAAAAGGAAAACAGCTCACCATGGCTTCATACAGTCTACTAAACTCCATATAGTTTGGAGTAAGAATAGCTCGCTGGTAGCCTTGAATAAGAGAAGGCTGCTGGGAAATGAGCCACAGTCCATCCTACAAAAAGCAATAAGAAGAACATTTACTGAATAGATTCTTAAATGTCAAACCACTGACTGAATCAATAAAATACTTACAGCGTCAATAATGATAGGAATTCCTTTCACTTTTGATTTTTCTATAATACCCTGCAAAAAATACAGATAACTTTAAGATGGTTGCTAATTTAAATCTCATAAAATCCAAAACAAATTGATGCAATAAATCTGATAAGTTGTTTTTACAAAGATAGAAAAAGTCTGTTACATTCTGCGAACTAATGTATGTAGGACATTTTCATATCAACTGGTAATTTTACAGCTACATTGTTCTCTCCCTGGTTCAAGTACAAGCAGTGCCAGCAGGGTTTCCATAACTGATGCCTTGGTGTTGATACGCAAACAAGTAAGCAATCTCACTCACTCTCCCTGCTGTAGGAGGCATGCAATACTAACATAAGTCACACATAATAAACATACATCTACAATTTAAAAAAAAGAAAAATCCAAGTATCGCCATGATAGAAATCTACCAGTAACTCTAATACTAATTTTAGTTGCTTTTCTGAATATAGCCCCATTGCAGTATTTGAGTTTATGTACAAACAAACATCCTGAGACAAGCAGCACATAAGACGTCATTTCCCTCATGGTACTGGAGGCTGCATACTTTCAAAGCAAAACCAAGGCAGCCCAGACAACAAACCATTTGTAAAAGTGTTCTTTTCAGCAAGCAGTAGATACTAGCAGACTGTCTGCCCTCGTTCTCTCTCCTAACCCAGTAGTGGCAACGACCAATACTCAAGCTTTTTTAATGAGCAATGGCTGACAGTCAAGTTTTTTTAACGTTGGCCATTACCAATTTGTCTTTGAACTTGAAGAGTTTATCTTTTTCCTGTATAACAGAGGATGGCATCCATCCAAAAGTCTATTATTTTTGAACATTATTAAGCTCTTCATATTAGCTATCATATGGCACCGAGCTCCACAGATTAGCAAAACATTATGTAAGGAATAAGGAAGCAGTTTTTAATTAATGTTCAGAGTATTGAACATCCCTCTGTTCTTTTATTGTGGTCAAAATAAACACCGCCTACCTTGCTTCCTGTACATTACTCATCATGGAAAATACATGTATCATCACAAACTCATCCCTACCCAATTCTGATTTTTCCAATAAGAGTAGAAATCTTTCCCTCCTATATTTAAATGGATGACCACAATTTAGCAGTGTGCTTCAACTCAACACTACTTTTGTTTGTTTGGGCACTGTTTGCATGTGACTGAAACACTACCCACTGCTCCAAGCCTAAGGACTTGTCTCAGCACACAGCTGCAGCTACATTAGAAGTTACTATAGAATAAAACCCTTTCCATGACATACACACAGGTCTCTGCTTGGGCTGTGTGTCAGGCTGCCAGGTGCCCACACTCCTTGGGATGCCAAGGGAATGCCACAAGTCTTCTCTTATATTCAACTACTTAAATAATTTTGAACCAATCACAAGTTTTACACAACTCATATCATTCAGATACTACTAAATTATTCAGATTTATGAATCAGTATGTTTAACAGCTGTGCAAGGATGAAATCTTAAAACATGCCTAGAATTAGTTGTGGCATACTGAAAACCAGAGCGCCTTACTTTCAAAGCTTTTAAGAAATTTATGAGACAGAGTAATTTCTTTATTCATTAATGTTAATCTGTACAGATGTGCACAGCTCAGTTTTCCTTCACAAGAGCTGCACTGCTTTGCCCCTGCTGTGTTAAGTTCATTAACAATTATGTTTAATTTGACTCACTTGGTTATAATAAAATAAGGCTGTGGATCTAGCAACCAGCTTTATGGGTGGTTTTTTTTTTCCTGTATAAATGAATGCTATACATTCAACAGTCCCATTTTGAACCATACTAAGCTCTTCTGATTAGATATCATATGGCACTGAGCCCCAGAGGTTGGCTAGATACTATGTAAAAAAGCATTCAGATAATCCTCCCCCAATTTTTGAAGATACAAATACAATTTACTGCAACCTCATTTTCTAACTGATTTTAATTAGAATATTTTTGTACCTTAGTAGCTTCACCAAACTCCGTCAGTACACTTCAAATGATTACTGCTCCACTTCCCACTAATATGAATCACCAGTTTATTCTAATACATCAACTTCAGTAAGCCAGTCTTTCACGTCACTTCATTTTTTAAAACCAAAAAATATTTCTCCAACAGATTCCATAAGGAAGTCTGAAGGAAGACTTCAAATCTCTGAAGTCCTTATCCTTCCAAACTATTCTCTTAAAATTCATTATGAGCAATCCAGTGAACTAATTTTGCCACAGTTCTGTTCCTGAAACAGGTAAGGTTTGGCTATTGCTGTTACTGTTGGGCCCCTTTTCATTTTTTCCTCATAACTCTCATCTCGACTACTGGTTAGAATTTCTATTTTTGTCTATTTATGTACCTAACAACAGGCTAAATCAAGAATCCTGAACATCCATTGTCCACCAAAAGAATGCAAGTTTAAGGAAAAAACTGTGTAAGTTACAAAGCATGAGAAGTATACGTACAGGTAAACAAGCTTCTGGAAGGTTGGCTCACTGGTACACTCCAAAGAAATAAGGCATTTCTTCCTAATAACATTCTGAGTTCCCACCTCTTCAGCGCATCCTCCACAATCCTGAGACATTTGACCTCTGCTCTAAAGGGAAATTTCATCTTGCTGAGTCAAACCTACTGGCCAAGCAACTTTTATTGTTTACTGAGTCTCTGAGGTATCAGTTTCTAATCTAACATTCTGAGTAATCTTTACTTTTTCTTTCTCTCTTTATAAACCAAATAATCAGGGGATACAGAGCCCTTTGTCTTACTTAGAAAGCTCATTTTTGATTAACAAACACCTACCCTCATTACTTTCCCTTCTTCTTCCTTCCTTACACCCAGACAGAAACTGCTTAGAGACAGACAAGGAACTTCAGAGAGGAAGTTCTGAGGAGAAAGGGGGTAAACTGGCAACCGCAATAAAGTGGTAACAGAGATAAGAGAACCCTTGTAGGACAACCACCTGATAGAAGAAATCATAGAATCACAGACTGGTTAGGGCTGGAAGGGACTTTAAAGATCATCTAGTTCCAACCCCCCTGCCACGGGCAGGGACACCCTCCACTAGACCAGGTTGCTCAAAGCCTCATCCAGCCTGGCCTTGAACACCTCCAGGGATGGGGCATCCACAGCTTCTCTGGGCAACCTGTTCCAGTGTCTAACCACCCTCACAGGAAAAAACTTCCTCCTAATATCCAATCTAAATCTACCCTCTTTCAGCTTAAAGTCATTACCTATTGTCCTGTGGCTACACTCCCTGGTGCAGAGTGCCTCCCCATCTCTCCTGTAGGCCCCGTTCAGGTACTGGAAGGCTGCTATAACGTCTGACCAGAACCTTCACTTCACTAGGCTGGGCAACCCCAACTCTCTCAGCCTGTCCTCATATGGGAGGTGCCCCAGCCCTCTGACCATCTTCAGGGCTTTCCTCTGGACTCGCTCCAACAGGTCCATGTCCTTCCTGTGCTGAGGACTCCAGAGCTGGATGCAGTACTCCAGGTGGGGTCTCTCAAGAGCAGAGTAGAGGGGGAGAATCACCTCCCTCAACCTTCTGGTCATACTTCTTTTGATGCAGACCAGGACATGGTTGGCTTTCTGGGCTGCACATGTGCATTAGGACACAACATTCATTGGAGAACTTCTGCTACCTATTGATTGTGGACAGGACTCATCTCACCTGCTACTATTTCAAGGTCAAATGGCTCACCACTGGAGAGCAATTCATCCCACACAGCTTAGACACCGTATTTAGGGTGGGATGAATCACCAACAGACATACCTGTCTCTCCTCAGCTATCACAGACACTTTACTGCTTTATTTTTAGACACCAAGAATTAGGTGAGATGAAGCCCACTTTTAAACACTCTACTACTGCAGATACTGTATTAAAAAAAAAAAATTGCATAAGAGGTGTTTACAGCAATAATGGCAATGCTATCTATGCAGAGCATTTTGTTCCTGGAAGCAAAAGTTAATTTTCAGCTTAATCTGTATCTCCATATTTGGCATGGACTTAATACTTGTAGCATACAGATGAACCTTCACTGTTAATTGCACAATTAATACAGCTCAGACTAACTGTATTTGCACACCAAAACTTATTTAACAGTTTCTGATAGGACTCTATGTAGGAGTAGGAACCATCTGATCAGTTTTGTCCCATATAAATAATTGTTACATGTGAAAGGATTTGGAAGAGAACATTACCAATTAAAAATACTAAGATGTTACTAAGACAAGACCTCAAATCCAAACACCAGTCACACAAGTGAACAGCAACACATATAGGTATCAATGACAAACCCGAGACATCACCCCTTCCCTTCAAATAGCATTTTGAATATTAAGATTTCAGAGATTCTGACTGCAAGATATCCCAGTGGACTACCTTTCTGTGCACAGAATATATTATACCACAATACAGGTGGTTCAGCTTGGTGCAGAACAAGGCAGGAGCACTTCCTTCACTCAATTCCTAAGCACTCAAGAAGATCCAGAAATAAAGGACTGGACTCACAGGGCAACCTTGGCACTAACCACAGCCAGACAGGACAATGAGAAGTAGGAGAAAGTAACATGCTGCTATTGCGCAACCTCATGATCTATGGCTGCACCAGCTAGCTAAGATATCAAAGACTGAAATTTGGATCCGTCCTCTGATATATTCACAGCCAGGCACAAATTTCAGCCTCCTTGCCTTTCATGTAGAGAGTCCTAATACCAGGGGTTTGGGCAGTCTCTTTCTAGAGATATTCTGCTTTGTATGAGTTAGCTAAATAATTGTGACTCTCTGAAACAGCCCACAACATTCGAATGAGAAACGGGAAATAGGTTCCAGCCTGCTGTGATTAAAATCAGCAATAATGAATTGTATTACAAGACTGCAGAACTCATGCTAGAGCAGATCTGTAACAAGAGCTTCCTCTCTGAAGAACTGAAGACCAAAGTTTAAAGTTTCTACCCTAATTAAGCCAAAGACGAAATGACCTGGGATTCACACTTCCCATGAAGGTGCTGCATGGGACAACCTCTCACACAGTTACCATTTGTTAGTGGCACCAAATACTTGACATTTAGGAACGCCCAAAATAATATTTCAGTGACTGCAATTTTTGGTAGAGGTGGTTGAGGGGAGGAGAGCCAGAGGGGGTAAAATTAACCTGAATCTACTCCCACTCTACTCTTGAAATACACGATTTCCTGTTCTGTGGTGGGGTATCCAGGACTTGTATGCAGGCAACCTACTCAGTAAGAACTGAAAAAGAAGTTGCGTCACAGTAGAAACCAGTGGTCTATCTGGGTAAAGGTAACGCTTTACTGTAATTGTGAAAATTTACAAAGTAAGGACAAAGAATTTGTATGTTTTAATCACTTATTTTCTTATCATGAAAGCTACTCCTTGAAATGCAATGCATTCATTTTAGTAGAACTCTGTGTTCTCTGTCCCAACTTTCACATGGGAATTATAAAATAGACTCCCAAAAAATAATTCCAATCTTTTTTTTTTGAAAACAAAACAAAAAAACAACAAAAAATTCCAAACCAAAACCAAAACACAAAACCCCCAACACACTGACACCAGAACAACACATACACACAACATCAGAATCATTCAGGCTGGAAAGGACCTCACCAAGAAGCAGCTTGAAGGAACAAATGGACAGGCTACTGCGAAAAAGGGCACAGTAATGCAGAAAAGCATGATACAATTTAACCATTTGATAGCCTGCAACTGTGCTGTGAAACACAAGATTCATCTGCACTGCACTAACAGGGACATCCAGGACTCTTGCACACTTCCACAATTATTATGGAAAAAGGGAATGTACCAGGACGAGCCAGTTGAGACACTGGCTGCAAAAAACAGCTAGGAGGGGAATGGGGGGAACACGTGAGTTAGAAATAAATTGCTACGGAGGTTCTAGACACCATCAAAAGATATTTAATCAGCCATGTAAGTCTTCATAGGGCGGCCACCCCGAGGCACCAGGAGCACATAGCAGGTGGTGCACTCATAGCGAGCACCCACAGCCTCTTGCAAAACTCTACAGTCAGTCTGGACTTCTCCACTTACATCTATGAGCCAGCAAAACCACACATGTCCTATTTACTCTGCCTGCACACAACAGCATACAAGCTGGTTCTCCATGGCTCCTTGTAAAAGAGAATTACGTACAGTTTTGCCCATACCTGACTCAGAGATACTTTTCAGCTTTTTTAATTAGATGTGTATTCGCAGCAGAATGCCTGCAATGACTTTCAATATATTATTAGTTGTATCACTACTTGTGTTTTTCCTTATGAACTGGTTTAGCTACACAATAACTTTGGCATTTGGTGTTTGCAAAGGGAAGAATCAGGAAATTAGAGCCAGGTTTTAATAAAAGACTGAATTTTAATTAAATAAATAGAAAAACCACAATAGTAGCATATATAAAGCAACATCTATCCCGCAACAGTAATTAAATTTCATTAAGGATACATCACATTGTCATCTTTCTACCTTGCACAGGAAAGATACAGCAGGCAGTTTCCTTTACTAACAGCTGCAATGAAAACTGCATTTCCTAGGTCCCTTCAAGAGTCATGTCTTGGCCTACTCTTGGCAAAATTCCTTACCCATGTTCTCAAAAAGAAGTTCAAGCTTCAGCATGCCGTAATAATGGACAGCATTGACCACGATGACATCCAAACATTTTAGGAAGCAGTATAACCTTGCCTTCAGCCCACTGAAAGTGCACTCAACTGCAACCTGCAAATGCCAAGTATGTAATTACATACTCCGGTTTGGTAGAGGCATGCGAAATGTGCATAACTTGGCACTAGTTACATCTCATACAACCTTAAATAATCAAAAAGGAGTGGCAGCCCCTTTCACAAAGAACCCTCTTCTGAAAGCTAGGTGGCACGTCAACAGCAGTTTCTGATCCTAATTACTTGTACTTTCTGTATGGATGCTGCTCTCATCCAACAATCCTGAATCCATGGTTTTGTCTGGAACAAAGAGATAAAGGGACGAAATAGCAAAAAAATTTCCTGTAAATGCTGCAGCTGGAAGCATTTCTGCATACCCCCCTCCCCAAGGTGCCCAGAAGGAACAAATATGTTCCACCTCAACACACTGCAAATCAATTCCTACAAATAGGCACTGAAAGCCCTAGGAAGCATTTCTGCGTTCTTTGCTTCAAGTCTGGATAAATGCAGAGTTAGCAGGGATTCAGCTGCAATAGAGGTCAGGATGCAGCTCTATGTCGGAGAAGCTTGGAAAATGGGCTTGGCAAGCAGAAGTCTGTAATCTTGCACAGCTAGAGGTAGGCAAATATTCCAAGCACAAACTGTGCTCAAGGCTACAGTCAGGGTTGGCAGTGGGGAGAATCTTCCCCCCATATATTCTATTTGATACGGGAGGTTTTGAAAAATGCAAAAAATGGAGTTACACTGTTTTTCTTCACATTACAACCATATTTTCAGTAACCGGTTTTGTTCTTTCTGTTTATTAATTGGTGGAAACATGCCGTTAACTCTGAAACGTGCTTTCATTAGTTCCCACAAACTGATCCAAGAGCTCATCCTCCTTTCAAAACTCAGCAATGTCAATCAAAGTGTCTCTTTGTGGACAAGATTTATATAAATCACCTTTAACTAGCCTCATTGCCCGAGTTTTACTTCATATATTCCTGTATGCATAACAATCACTAGCTCATTAATCACCCCACTAAGCTCTCAAACCTCACATAAGAAATGACTACCACTGGTACTACTTGAATGAAGAGTCATATAACAGAGACAAATATTCTTTCTTTGAAACAAATAGCTTCTTTATCTCCATTCAATTTAACTGGGTCTTTTGTTTTTTAACTGTAGTACCACATGCTAGGTCCTGTTCTCTAAAACAGATTTTCAGGTGCACAGGAAAATACTTCATCTAAGCCAGGCAGAGGGTAAGAAGGACTCCAAAGAGCACCCCACTACATCATCAAGCTCATTAAGTGCTTTGGGAAATGTTAAAAGCTGTTGTTACATCTAAGAAAGCTGAAGATGCTGTACACAGCAGCTAATCAAAACTGTTCTATTCTACATCCAAAAAAAAAAAAAAAAAAGATCCACTTGTACATTCCCTCTGAATTCAAAGCAGATCACTTGCTGTCAATCTTGGAGGAAAGCTGCAGCTAACAGTTTCTTAATATCTGCCTCAATCATGTTACATTCGTAAAGAAGTGACATAATCAAACATTATGTCTGAACATAAGGAACACAAGAAAACAAAGCAAAAGCCTCAAATACTGTCCTAGTTATGCAAAAAAGCAGAGCACCCCTCCTTTTTAGCTATCTCCTCCAAATTCATGATCAGACACCACTTGAGAAGCTACATTCATACACTTCTATCCCTAAACACATCCAAATCCAGTTTAAGCAATAATCCTGTTTACTCCAATACAAAGCAAAAAAATCTAAACCAGAATAAAGTTTTCTCATGCTGTCTCATCCACTGAGCATTTGTACTCACAAAGCAAACTCTTCAAGGTTTCCAATTTATGGTTGATTATGTTCATGTTAGATTTAGCATAAGATATTAATGGTCAGCTGGTGGCATTTTGTCTTAAAATAAAACAAATAAACACAAACTTAAAATGAACTTTTGGATTTATCACCAACAATTTATTTTTAGGGTTTCTAGCTAAATGATGCTCAGAAAGAGTTGAAAAGGTATCCAATTCCAGTGTTCTGCTTACAAATGCTTTTAAGTCTCAAAATCAAATTAAACAACAATATAAGCCTACACACAGAAAGCAAATAAACATCCCACTTCACTGTGAATGACTTTCATCAAGGTCTGTAACGTATATTAGAAAATAAATTCTGCTTGCAAGCTGCATAAACCTGTATTTAAGCTCCTGTTAGCATATTTTCAAACACTGGTTTTCTAATCAAGACATTTGTGAGGAAGCCACAGAATACTAATTGTTCTTAGCACAAACGGCAATAGCTCTTAGTGCAACCAAGATGATCTCTCTGCTTTGAGCTTGTGTTCCCAAGCTTTATTCGCACCAGTACCACCATCATAGAGAAGAACTGCATCCTATCCCAGCAACTGCCTCATCTTACATGAATATGTCCACAAATTCTAACTCTCATCAGACTCAAGCAATCAGGCTTGGCTAGTAAGAGAGTAGTTTTTCACTGGATATTACTTGTGGTATATGCAACAACATTGGGGATTGGGTGAGGGCTGAGAGGAATACAGTTTACACACACATTCCCACAGCAGATGTACATACCCACCCTCTGATTTCTGTCTCTGCAATATCACAGGCACAAGATCCCACCTACATCACCTCCTTCAAGCTGAGGGCTGAGAACAGAAAGTGGCGTGTCCTCGCTGCTACTTCAGTTCCCTACGAACTGCCTCATCCCCACAGTGAGAACCTCCAGAGGACCTTCCAGAGGGTATATACAGGACAGGAAGCAAATGCACGTGACACACAGTGAATAATTTTCTGGTAAATAATTCTTCTGCCAACTTGAGTCGACATGAGCAGTGATTCCAAAGAGCAACACATCTTTCACATCATTGTTCACATTCGTACATGGTGGTCAGTACCACAGACAATACTACTCATCTATTGCAGCATTAGCCTGGCAGGCTTCTCAGGTGTCTTATCTTTGGTACAAACAGAAACCGGGGAGGCTGCTCAGGTATCAAGAGGAAAATGCTTCTCAAGTCCCACAGTGGCAGACTTAGCTTTAAGAGACCGCTATGACAACAAAAGGTGGCTCTGCATTCTCTTGATCTTGCAAGAACTAATGCAGATAGTGCATTGAAGCACCTGGTCCTGTTCTCACAATTTATTAAGGCTGTGAAGTGTTGCCTAAATCCTGAAGGCATGAGGCTTGAAAGGGGGAAATTAATCCAACTAACCAAAAACAAACACAGAAAGGCTGACACCTCAGTTAAGGTGCAACTGAGAACCAATCTGAGAGAAATTCAAAAGGTCTCTCTCTGGGGACACTCGATGGAGGTGATCCATGACAATGGCCTGAGCCTCTCCCACCCTTTGCTAGACGTTAACTCCAGCCAAGACATCTTCACACAACCTTAAGATGATGTCACTAGGGGTGGAAAATGAGATTTCTGAAATTTATATCCCAACAGATAGCAGAGATCTTAAAGGGCAAATGAGTGGCTGAGGGTGGCATTGCAGGGTGAGGGGGCTGGAGGAAGAGAAACAACAGCAATGGGCTGAAATGGCAGGTAGGCAGGGCCGCAGCCAAAAGAAGAACCCAGGCTGGTATTCAGGATATTTTCTTGGAGCTAAAACAATTGAGAACAGAGCAAGAGGAATAAGTATGTGGTTTGAGAACCAAGCTGATTTTACCACGTTATCTGAGTTACACTGAACCATTCTTGCTATTACCTCTTTTACAGGATGGAAGCAAGCATGCTCTGCTGAAAACAGCCACCTAATTCTGCTGCTGCAAAATGGAACACGGCAAGACTGGAGTGGCAGAGTC
Source organism: Pterocles gutturalis (assembly GCF_000699245.1). Taxonomy (NCBI): domain Eukaryota; kingdom Metazoa; phylum Chordata; class Aves; order Pterocliformes; family Pteroclidae; genus Pterocles; species Pterocles gutturalis. The sequence continues at coordinate 24,855 of NW_010103028.1, read as the reverse complement.
CAGGATTTGGTGCTACCACTTCAGGGAGAGAGGCAAGGAACTCAGTGACAAGCAAAGACAATTCCAACATCAAAATATTACTTCCGTTAAGGACAGGGCTCTTCATAAGGACGAATGTTTTTCACTACCTGATCCCAACAGCAACAACTATTCTACATCAGTCCATTGGACCACAAAGCCAGTAACGTAGCCATTACAGATTCACCAAACCCAGAAGCAGAAAATTTGACAAGAACATCACATTCATGCCAGAAGGAATATGTGAAAGGACGTGACAAGAGGCTGGAAATGGATAAAGGACATATCTAAGCCTGTAACTGCCTAACTGCTAGGCAGCAGCAGAATGCAGAACATCCTGGAGAGCAGGCAGCATCACCTCCTCTCCCAGAGGGCTATGCAAGGAATATAATATTCTTTCCAAAGTCCTCTCGGGAGCTGCACTCATCACCTGGCAGGAGAGGAACTTGGTTCTCTCACAAACCTGAGGAACAGCTCTTGACAGTACAGGTGGGAATTTCCCTACTTCCAAGACTCAAGCTACAAGAAAAATCAGATCAGAGCAAGACCAGAAGTGCAAACATCTGTGGAACAGCTGAATGAAGAATGCTGTGGTGGGTAGATATGACAGGGACATAATATTGCTGCTGTGCAAAAAAAATAGAACATTCAATAGCTTTGGAAACATGCAGCTTCTAAGCATTGACAGAGGACAGTCGTAGGGACATTGGCCTTCCTTCGACATGGGAGCTAAACTCTTTCTCAACAGTCTAAAGCATCTAAAGCATCACCAGTAACACACCAGCTGAGGTGAACTCAGGGAGATAATGGTACTGTCGTCTCTGGCTAGAATCAATCATGGACACCAAAAAGGAAAAACAGATGGCCTGATGTTGTCTACAAGGAAGCTGGTTGCGGTTGCCAAGTTCCACACCAGATGCAGTAACAGCATTTTGAGAGTTTGAAGTAGAATGGGGAGCAGAGATGCTTCAATCTGCGTACTCCAGAGCTAAGAAGTGCAGCAGAAACATGTTTTTCTTCCTTTCTCTTGAAGAGAAATAGCTTGGACTGCTTATTTGCTCTGGAGTTGGGAGGGTGTACCCAGGCCAAGACTAGTATTGCCACATCTGCATGGGATCCAGCTGCATAGCTATTAGGACACAATAAAAGCTTTCTTTAGGAGATTTTGCTGAAGCTGTAGCTCCTGGTCCTGCAAACCCATGGCTAGAAAGCCCTGAGAGAGCATCAGCCCTTGCCCAGGCAGCTGAGGAACAGCATGTGAAGGTTTTGGCACAGGCAAGTGGCATGAGAGGGATGTTAACTTGTAGAGTGGCTTCTTGTAACAGGACTTGTAAATGGAATTACAGCCTCAACCAATCTCAGGAAGCCAATAAGTATGTATTCAAAGAGCATCAATATGCTCTCAAGAAAAAAAAAAAAATCAAAGGAAACTGATCACAAAGTGCTTCTTTTTCCATCAGACTGTTAAAAGGAGCTGAAATGCTACAGTACACACACTGCAGGCATTAAGCCTGAGGGAGGCAGGTGACACAGTAAAGATCCTGAGGAAGCACAGAAAGCATTCTTTGGTCTGGAGAGAGAAGATGCACCATCTGGTCAACAAGTACTTGGCCTGTTGCACAATAAAACACTGTTCATGGGTGGTATACCAGAAATTGCAGGTTACCGCATTCATATCTTAATTTCTCAATGTTCAGAAGAGAAAAGCAGCCTGTTTGGACAAATACATTCATTGGCAAAGTGCTGGCACAACACTGACAATAACTGACATAAGAACAGCATCAGAGAGGTGACAGACCACTACACGTCGGCATTTTATGGGGCAGGAGGAAGAAGAGGGGAAGCTCTCACCCATCATCACTGCCACTCTGATATAAAACCCTGACCAGAAAGCAGACACTAATCTACATCTCAGCACTGTATTCATATGACAGCATGCTGAGGTTGGCTTAAAAGGAAACCAGAAATTTATGTATCAAGCCAGCTTCCTATAAAAGTTTAAAATAGCAACGCTATCATCACTTGCTTTTTTTCTTGAAGGTGAAGAGTGATACAAAGCTTAAAATTTACTGTTGAAGCAAGAGGGAGACAGCCTTTCCTCAGCACAGAGAAGCACCAGTATCCCTCAAGCAGGCAACCAGGGTTCACTTGTCCCCAATTACATGTTAAAAAAACAACACTGGGTAACTAATGAACACTTACATAATTACAGTGAAGACAAAGAACTTGAGCTTTAATGTGACTTGAAATTAATAAGGTCAGATCCACAGCTTGTATGAACGTGGCCTGAGATTTTAGCATGAACTAACTTCCAAATACCTTGTCTTCCTTGTCTGGGTTTGTTTCTTTAACGTTAAGCTAGCTAGGACAGCCAGGTTGAAGTAAAAGTATGCTTGTAATTCACTAAGAAAGCAAAACTATTGTTAGCAATTATTAAAGAAAGAAATAAAACCAAGGAATCTTCCAGATAGTTCTGTAATACAGATAAGCACATTGACAAAGAATTATAAAAACCAGAAGGAATTCTGATGTAAAAGCAGCTTACGTTAGATATCTTAGATATTCTAAATCAAATATTGTTTTCTTTTGGTTAAAGTTGTTTTCCTTTAGCAAAAACACTTATTAAAAAAAAAAAAAGAAAAAAATAAAAACCATTGTCCCAAGTTTTTTTATGCAAAAATAATTCTGAAAAAATGTTTTCAAAAAAGAATAAAATCTCTGTTGAAATTTTTCATTCAGAATAAAATTTTAATTCTTGATCAGCTGTAATAAATTTCTTCTTTCTTCTGAATCCATGCTCTTTATTAGTTTTGCACCTCTATATCATAAACGAAACATTTTTTGGAAGCAGAAGGAGAATTAAAGAAGCAAAGAGCTCCAATAGCAATTTCCTCTAACAAAAGCCAAGCAAAACCACCCTCCATAGCTCTCACAGTATTCCAAACTATTCAGACAGTGCAGTCTACACTCTCTTACCTCCCATTTCACAATTTCACTGTGTAACTGTCAACATTTCTGTAAATTATTTTGATTCCACTTGTTAGTACTACTGATTAATTTTACAATAATACTTCTCAGGAAAAAAAAAATTAAAATTGTACAAAATCAGATTGACATTAGACTGAAAGATATACCTTGAATGTACAAAAATATGTTGACAGTAATACAAGATATCATCTGGAAGATTATTTAAGTACATATTATTTAGAGTAGGGAACTATTTAAGCTCCTGTTTTCATCCCTCCACTAGGGATTGACAGAAAATAGGATTACCTCTATCCAGCGTAGAAAGCTGCACCGTTTTTTAATTAAGAGTGTTATTTCTTATTGCAAGGGGACACAGTTCCTGTTCTTTGGTATCTCTCCTGATACAAGTTGTCAAATGTGGTTCTGAAAATTAGGAACTCAAATTCATATTTATATTCTTACAGTACAGGTGCTTTGCACCTAAGAAAACACAGAGCCCTTTATCCAGAGATGCCAACATCTATTTCTTAATTAGCAACTTTCACAATCAATACAAAAGCACATAAAACCAACTATATGGGTGCCTAAAATTCAGAGCAATGCCTACAGTTTAACAATTAAGACCATGACTAACAGCTGTAATTTTCAGTCAAGAAATATTTTAATAAATTTGTTATTTAGTAACCCTATCAAAAACAATTGTGTAATCATGTAAAAGATAGGAAATTGGTTAATAAAATTCAACATAAAGACACTGAATAAAACATCAGTATACACTTTACCTTAGCGTTCTCAAGTAGGACTTCATCTCTACCTAAGCCAGGTCCTATGACAACTGAGTGCAGTCGTGGCAGCCACTTTTCCACCTCATGGACAGCATTGGGGCTATCACTGAATGGAATTGGGAAAAAAAAGACAAGCTGAAAAAAAGGCTTCATTTTAGTATTCTCAGATTCTGAGTTGAAGATGCAAGATAGAAAGGGGTATTTCCTATCTTGACTGTTAGGCAATTTTATCCTCCAAACTACCAAAAATCTGTGACCCAGCAAATATGGAATGGTTGTTCAAATATCTAAAATGAAACATTTCTCTCCATGCATTCCTTAGGGGATACACCATAAAAATTAGGATGTAATTGCAAGTATCCACTATGGTTGTTACAAAATAAAAAAATAAACCCAAGCAGGAAACCAATAATTCTTACAGTCTGTCACAATTCCCTATTTAATGCTTCTTTGCAGAGATTACGCCTTGAAGAGACATCCACCATCTCACAGGTATGGCTTGCTGGAGATGATGCAATTATTTATCACCCCGCATGGCAAAATGATAAATGTACTCATATGCTTTTTTGTCATTTGCTTCACAAGCATTTGTTCCAACTGAATTATGGCCAAACTGCCTCATTTCCCCAAAAGGCAACAGGAGAATCAAGCTATTCAGTAAGGGTATTATCTGCTCATAACGCTTAAGATTTCTGTAGCATTCAGGTTTTGTCTATATTGGAAAAATGATGAGAAAATCCACTGCCAAACATAGCTGCCACAATACAACATTTAGACAGTAACCAGAACTGTTTATTTTGTTCTGATCAGTTTTGTTGTGTAAATAGGTCAGAATATTTTGAAAGCACTGCCCAAAGACATCAGTTAATCCTTACTGACAGTATGGAGGGAAAATTCAGCCTCCCTGTCCACCTCTGACATAAGTGACAACAGTAAATGAACATTTTAACTGAAGCATGGGGGAATAAAGCTCCCTACAGACTAAGCAAAGAGGTACTATGTGATAGTGTTACTCAGAATATTTTGAGCTTGCAATACTTGAACAAAGCTCTGTTATTACAGACGAAAGCCCTTCATGTTTTTCATAACCAACAGCTGTACTGATGGGACACACCACTTGGGAACAAGTGTTTCGCTTGCGTCTGGCAGAATCAGCAAATTCCACAATGATTTCTGCAAGCGCCAGGCAGGAGCCCAAAGCTTTTGCAGCTGCACTGAGCAAGGCTGCCTGCTCAAGGCTGCAGGGATGCAGTGCCTCGCTCCTGGCCGCAGCCCAGCAGCCCCTCTGCCGACAATAGCTGCTTCAGAAATCCCCGGCTGCAGCAGAGCCGGCTCGCCAAAGGCGCCCTGTGCTGACACCACAAAACAGCTCTGTCAAAACAAGGCTGCTGGGTAGAAGCAATGACCTGCTGCAAGGGCAAGGGAGACAACGAACCACGTGGGGACATCGGTGTCCCTGAAGCAGTCCCCAGCTCCTAAGCTGAATCTGAATTTCCATTTGAACGATGCAGCTCCCTCCCTTCTCCTCTAACTCACAAGGAAACAGTAGTAGCTCGAGACCTGCCAAACAGCTCACTTTTTTTTTTTTGTCCCTGTACAATCACCTATCAGTTTATGATGTAGATACAGGCTGGAAATAAAAATGATTCAAGAAATATTTAAAGCACTGTTTAAAAAAAAAAAAAGTCAGTTCTTTTATACATGGTAGGTTGAACACGTGAAAAACTGTGAATTAAACTCTAATAAAACACCACCGTATCTGAATGCAGAACACTTTTTTATTTACATGCTGAAACTGATTTTATCTCTAGAAGAGCAATATATATCTCATATATATATTTCTCATATAAATATCTCATATATATAACATAGACGTAAGAATACTGCTGTGTATATATAAGCATGTTTGAACGGATTGGATTCAAAATATCTTTGGATAGTAGAAGCCAAATACACTAAATAAATGTTCCATTAAATGTAAGCTAAGAACAGAGCCATCGATCATATCACAACTGCTCTGCTCTTTTACAAATATCTCATGCAAATAATCTCAAGGTAGAAAGCTTGCCAATTTATTTATATTCAGGACTGAAATAAGATAGTTTTGTCTCCAACCCAGTAAATAACGTGCACTCTTCAAAACAAGGCCATCTCTTGGGAAATGAGCAGTCCAACATTAAGCCACTCCTGCTCACTTTGCCTCTGGTAATAATAAAAACCTACTGCAGAGCTTTTCATCTTCAAAGCAGTTTACAAACATTATGTTCACATAACTCCTTTGCAACTTCACATCAAGAAGCAACCCAAGGCATATGAAGGGCCAAGAGATTTAAAATGGTGATAATGACTATTACATTGCAAGATCAGCTATAAAAACGTGCTGTGAAATAACTGTTAGATTTTGATGCTTCATAAAGAACGTAGAACAAATACTGCCTCAGAGAAGCATCGTTCCAGCTTCACCTTAAGATACTGGACATTCACAGCAGCTGTGGTTACACAGCTAAGGACACCTTACAAATATCCTGTATTTACAGCTTCTATGAAAGTGGAAAGGCTATTGTGTCATCTTACAGTTTATTCCCACACACAGACATCAAAGTAGTAGCATTTTAAAGCTGACAGGGTACAAATGATCAATCTGTAACTTTCTGCGGGAAGGGGTGTCACCTTGAATGTTCCTGACCATGGGATTCAGCACAAAACCAGAAACTTTTCCAGCTCTTAACAGCTACAATCTACACACAACATTTAAACATTCCCAGAAGAGCTCCGTGACACGGAGGTCAGCTGGCCTCTACACCCTCAGGCTTCAGAGCAGGTAACGCTCAAGCTGCCTATCGGGCAGTCCCTGGACCATGGTCCCTCCTCACCAGGGGAAGAAGTTGTTGAGAGAGGCTTGCCGAAGATCATCTGGACAATTTGCCAGTACAGATAATCATGTTTGGGTACCTGGGAATAAATATTCCTTGGGAGGGTTTAGTTTATTACTACAGAAAAAGCCAATGTGTATTCTTGTTTGCCTGTGGATCAACATCAGAAAAAAAACCCTCAAAATACTTCGGAGGCACCAGCACAGAATGCAAGTCAGGTCCTCAGCTGCTCACTGCGTACTATGCTCACATAAATAACATTGTTAACTTCCTTTGTCCCTTCATGCCAATTTCACTGCCTGATTACTAACCTGACTTCAAGCCTCTCCATTTAATTATCACCTCCACTGCCCAAGACATGCATGCATAATTGAAATTAGCACTATATTTTCTTTTTTAAAAAGTATCTAGAAAGGTATGAGGTATGAAGAAGACACCCCCTTGATCAAATTAGATGCCAATCTTCAGACTTTGACCTAAAGGGATCAAGTAAGCAAGAATCAGTATTGCCTTCAGAGGTGCCAAGCCACACAATACAAGACCTGGATTTTTTCCAAAACGGGAACCACAAATGCAATACTCCTACTCTAAAGCACAATTAATATAAAGAGGAGTCAGAAAATTTCTTGCAAGGCTACAAGAAAAGAGCATTTGAATTTCTGAAAAGAAGGTAAAAACCTTTGAGAGAGAGACTTTGATTAACTAAAAGTCAGGGATTTCTCAAAATAAAGCAAGCTTTTTTTGGATGGTGATGGGGCAAGAGATTGGGAAACAGTCAGGCTTTCCCGCAATTTGAAAATGCAAACTCTGCACCATGGACATACACAACAGGAATAATTTGGGAAGCTGAATCCAAGCAGTAACACCTGTAAACATAGAGACTAAGCTACAGTACCATTGTGCAGATGTGTGCAATCAAAGATTCTGGTGACAGATCACAGCCATAGATTTGCAGTGAATGAAGAGACCTTCAAACAGCTGTTTAACTTCCAGCTAACCACTACATGTTATGTGACATGTTATCAGATGCCATTCTGATAAAATCTAGATTATGACCGTTCACTGTTGTTTAATCAAGCAACTAACCAACACCTTGCCAAACCCCAAAAGCTTCCTCGAAGTCTCAGCTTGTCTGGAAAGCAACTGATAAAGTTCTGATTGCATACAGGAAAGAACTATCACAGGATAAACACGTAAGTAACAATTACAAGACAACAGAATGATTAATTGGGAAAACTGAAGGAGCTTCTGTAACTCGTCTCATACCTGTGAAGTTTAGTAGGTAAGAAAGAGTCTAAAGCTAACGTCAACAATCATTCAATCAATTTTACACATTGTCTATTAGTCAAAGCAGAAATAAACAAGCAAGCGAGCATACAGCGAGTCTCACGGGGGGGCACACTACAAAAAAGGACCCCACAGATGTTTATGTGAGCAGCTTTCCTTGGCTATTAGTGAGATGGAAGGGAGAGAGGCAAGGTTTCACTCAGCGAAGGCCAAGAAGACTGATCTCTTGGGAAGACAGACACAATAGATTTATCATTTGCCTTCCTTGAAGCCCCTGGGTAGACAGGGCCAAGGTATGGTCTTCAGCATCTTGCACGTTTCACTCTTTTCTCTGCCTCCAGAGCATATTGAGGAAAGTGCTTTCTATGGCAAAAATCTACAAAGACTCTCCAAACAGAACAGCACTGAGTCTCTGAAATGGTGAGGACAAATTTTCTTTCTGAATTATCGGTAGCTTTAGATAACTTCTACCAAATTAAAACCAATATACCCTGAAAAAAAATCCCCTTGTCTTGCCATCTCAATTATTTTTGCATACAGGAACAGCACTGGTTTGGTTATGGTGCTTACGGCAGTAATTGCTGGATTCAGTACTGCTTAGTCTCACTGCTGCCTCTTAATGCACAGCCTCACAGTCTCTTATAATACCTTGCACTTCTGAAAAGCTAATATAGAAAATAAAAACTTTAAGTCAAGCTTTTTGCTCTCCAGGACTCCTCTGTACTTCACTAACACACAATAAGAACTGACATAAAACACAGTTCTGTAGATCTTCATCTTGGTGAAAGTGTGATGTAATAGCCTTTCCAAAAACAACAAAGAGCCTGACAAAAAGGTTGGTGGCTACTGCTCTAATATGATCCACAGTTTCTACATCTTCCAGAGCTGTTTGTAACAGTTATTTGACAGGTGCCATCTGCTTGAAAGTCTGCTCTAGGCTGGTCACTGCCCAGAGTGTGAGGACACTTGACAGCTAGGGCCTGAAATGCAACTCCCATCCCAAGCCCTCCAGAAAAAGATAATTTTGCTGTACACTCTGTTTTATTCAAAGACTGGCTTCCAACAAATGATCAAAATCCACCAAGGCAATAGCTTTAAATTGTTACAGAAAGCTCTAAGCACAGCAGTTTTCCTCATTCAGGATGAATGACAGTTACTGTCGTTGCTTTCTAGAGGAGAGAAAGTAACAATAGTGATAAGGTACAGCCCTGTCAAATTTTTCATGGAAACAAGAACCTGTGAAGTCAGCATAGGTGTAATCAGGAGCTACAGAAATACTAGATAAGTATGAATGACAGCGCAGACAGGAGGCAGCAGGACTGCAGCTCTTCACATATGTTCTAGGAGCTTGGAACCACCTCAGTCATCAGAGATGTGGTTTGGATACCACAAAATGTCAATCAGTAGGACCTCCTGCTAGAGAAGGACACAAGCAAGACTGCCATCACCTGATCAACTATATGGCTCCTTGCTGGAGAGTGTATTTTTCAATTCTGCTCATTATCTGTGCACACTTGGTGTGACTGATGCACCTCCAAATACATTAAAATGTACCATTGCAAAAGTCTGTTACGTAAAGTCAGACAAAGTTGCTTTAAATGGGCTGCTTCAAAAGCCAACTTGGAGTCTTATCTTCAAAGATGTGAAAAAGTCTCTGATCTGAGGATGAAAGAGTTTTCGTTTTGTTTGTCCAAGCACTGCAGGTAATTTATATGAATGTGAATGAAATGCTAGACCTGCTGACATTTAGATCCTGTCATGTTATACAGTACTTCAAAAGAGTGAAAGATGGGACATAATGTGTAGCTCTAGCATTTAAGTAGTTATCTCACAAAGCTAATTATTAACTATTGTGGTAAACCTTGGGTGAGGTCATTATTGGAGACTGGGTAAGATAAGGAGAGAGATCATTCTGGAAAGGTTAGGTCAAAGGAATTAAAAGCAAAACCAAATAGTGCAAAAAATGTTTGAGAATAAAATTAAACTAATTCTATATTCCAAGAGTAGCTATATCTGTCAGTGTTTGAATCAGCATTCTTGCAAATTAACTCCAACTTTCCAGAAGCCCAAAGGCTTGAGGCAACCCCTTTCAGCTCCATGAACAGAACTGGAAATAATTTATTCTAGAAAAGCTCACTTATCCCCTTATCAACTGACTGGTCTCTCACCAAGCACCTCAATCAGGTAGAGCAAATCTCAGTGACAACACAGTGGCATGAAGCTGGCTGGGTGCAATGAGACACCAAAACGAGATACACATTAAAATGCCCCTCAAAAAGTTTAAAAGACAAAATGGTCATTTTCACCTACCAGGCTACTGAAAGATCTTTCAATAGGGTTTAAGCTGCAAATGCTGAGTAGACAATACCTATTTTCCTGCTACAATCCGATTAAATGATGGAAGAAAATGAAAGAAATACAAAGACCCTAATGAGAGAGGGATTGAATACTATTCAAATCAAGTGTTCCTTTTCAGCCATTGAATAAGTTAATTTAGACACCAGAGTAAACCTGGTAGGCTTCATCTGAATATTAACAACACAGCAGCAAGAATAGCAGCCCGTCATCCAGAAGCACTGGTGTCACAAGTTCACAGCAAGAGATGGCTCTTAGTACGCACTTACCAAAGTCTTTACTTCCTCCACATTCTACCTTCAAGGCAGCAAGAGTGTGAATGATCTACTGAGGTATTCAGTTAGAAAAAAATGTTGTATTTACCATATTGTATTTTTTATATCTTAATAATGGCAATAAAACCCAAAATGTTTTCCACAGCTGCTACCTGGACACCAGACTCTAATTTAGGTATCAAATCTTCTGTTACACTAGGAATTGCGTTGTCAACACACTACTGGCATCAGAGCCAACAAGAACCTCTTTATTAAAGAGGCAAAACACATTATACAAATGGGGTCACCTCTCTTACTCAGAGCAGCACCTCTCACATCCTGTAGGAAAGAGCCCCAAAGAAGCAGCTATTGCTTGACTATTTTCTGAGATTTCTCACACAGACGTGACAACAGCACTCAAGGTCAACCTTATCGAGCATTGTAAAGATACCACAGGTAAACACAATCATTTTACGACCTGCATTTAGATATATCCAAATATTTAAAGCAGTTATAGTATGTTTTGATCTCAATTACATTATCAATACATGTTACGAAAATAGTATAATGTTATATACTAGTATATATAAAAGTATAATGATAATCAAATGTCTTGTCCTCATATTTTCAGAGTTCATGGAAGTTGTCTTGACCTATTAATGCTTCCTGTGAATTGACTCGGTAAGTAGAATCTGTAAAATATTCTACCAAATGGACTGCAATCAACCAAAACCTGCAACTTTAAGGGGACAGAATGAAGTTGACAATGTAATTTCCCTCAGAATGAAACAGAGTTAAAATGTCCCTAGAAAAACTAATGCACTTTTTTTTTAAATGTTAAAACCAATAAAGTGATAAGCTTGTATCACATCAGTATCCCTCTCTAGTTTACATTCAGCTCTTAAGGCACAGATGATAGCTGAATCAACACCCAGAAGGCTAGAGTACTTCAAATTGGCTGTGAACACATGAGAAGACAGAACAAGTCTCAGTCTAAATACCTGCTTCACTGATTGTCAGCTGGAAAAAAAAAATATTGAGATCCTAAAACCTTCAAATGGTAATAACAAAAATGCAAAAGCAAATCTCAGGCATGCCTGCCTTCACTCAAACTCAACAAAGATTAAATACCAAAGAAATCTAATCCTGGTGTCAAATCATAGCAGTAGAGCAAGCATTCAGGAGAACGGATTTGGCCAGGATCTAACTGGAGTAAAACTCTCCTACACACATACACATCTCTTTCTGATGTATCAGAAAGCAGCAAGAACAGAGGCACTCCCCACAGTGATGAGAAAAATCTTTGGCTACTTCTCACATTTTGAGGAAGTGGCAAAACCTTTGTTAGTATCACCTGGGATAAGGATTCTGCAGCAACAGGGAGGAAAGGGACTACAGTACAGGGTGAATATACCTCCCATTTTTTATTCATTCTGCAGCATACAGCAAAGAAGCAGCAGCTTTTTGCTGAGAAAGCTGGGCATAGGAAACAGCTCCACCAACAAGTTTTGTCCATGGCACTGCACGACAGGATTAGAAACAGTTTAAGTATACCTCTCTGAGTCAGCACATACAAACTGACCTTTATCTCTCCCTAAATACTTAGGGGGGAAAAAAAAGAACAAAACTTTTTCATGTGATTCCTAGCTAGACTGCTATCTAAATTAGGTTTGGGAGAAAAATCACAAAGTTTATGCCTGCATCTTCTTTTAAGACATAATAGGGATCCAGCAGCCAAGTCACTTGGGAGGCATCTTTTTGGTAATTGGAGCAATCTGTGGTTTCTCCTTGACTTTCCCTGATGACAAGATTTTTTGCACTTCTTCCAGCAGCTGATTCAAAAGAGAGATTAGTCCCATGTTACACAGAAGTGTTTAATAGCTACCCTTAGCAAACAGAGCTGAAAGGTATGAGCTTCCTTCCACAAGGGACCAATGTTTTTCAATCTCCTCTCCACATAACAATCTAGAAAGCTCCAGAAATCTTAAGATTGTTCCTGGGCTTTCTGTAAGAGACTTGGCATTTGTTAAAAGTGCTCACACAACTTATCAGGAGCTCACTATCCATGATTCACTTTAACGATTTTTTCAAACCACCAAAACAGAAAAATTCAATTAAACTAGGTGGAATATGCTCCAGCAACCCTGATCTAAGTCAAGCTTCTTAATTAATGGTAACTGGCCTCAACACACAGGTCAGCCTCATGAGAGTCTTCTCTCCAATTATTTTTATTTCAAACTAAAAAAATAATATTTTTCAAAATCTAAACCAAAACTTGAACTCTGTAATTAACTGTAAGGCTTTCAGTAATTCTGGCAATCTTTCCTACTCCATATAGACCCACAGATACAAACAGCTGGGAGGAAGGTATTAGTTCTAAATCTGTACCTAGTTCAAGACTGACTTTTTTGGAGATAACTGAAAAATTACAAAACTTCTTCAGGACCACAAGAAATTAATAACCTGACATCTCATTCTACTTCTCTGATAGAACTCTGGAGACCAAGGAGTGTATCGACTGTTGACTTCACAAATTGTCTGACAAATACGTTACAAGCGGGCTACTCAGTAGTATCTCAATCTTCCTGGCCTAGAGAAAAACTCTGTAAGATTATGAAAATGCCCTTGCAAGAGGGGAACCTAACACAATAGACTTATTCTCTCTTCTTTTAAAACGTAACCAGCTGGGTTTATATAGCTCATTTAACTCTGTGATCAGTCGCCTATCAAGACAGGATAATCTAACCCAGCATAGGAATCCAAAAAGTCTATTCAACCTGACCTGAACCAGGGAGTTAACATGAGGAATATTAAAAAAACCCTGAAAACTGTTCTCCAGAAAGTTCCAAAGACAAATTCAAGAAAGTATGTACACATCTACAGCAGAAATCCACACAGAAAATGCCTGCAATAAAACTTAATAAAATGCAAAAGCTAAGTTTTATCTTGTCTGTATTTCTGTAGAATTTACAATAGGAACATGTTAGCTGAGAAAAAAGAAAAACGTAGCCCAAACCGGGGATAGTGGTGACAGGACCAAGGCAGCTATGACCAAGACTTGGTATTCAAAGGACCTATTCAGAAGACCCCAACTTCTGCAATGCACACTTTCCACTTCTCCACAGGAAAGCCAAAAGTCAGTCAGGAAAAATATTGAACTCGTTAGCTGGTCAGTTTTTGATTAATACTTTCATTAATACCAAGTCATTGTGGAAGGGACTATAATGCATTTGACAGAATCCCTGAATAAAAAGGAAAAGTAGCTATTGATAATATTGACTACTCGTGGTCCCTAGACACCCAGCTACCATCAGTCAGCTCAGGTGGCAAGGATGCACAGAGCCAGGTGTTGAAGCTTTGTCCTTCCAGATCCCAGGCGGCCATGTGCCATCCCAGCTCTCTTACCTTCACTGACAGAAACAAGGAATGAAGTAACGAGATAACAACTGCAGAGATAGTTGCATTACAGGTGTCCCCAGCACAGGATGTTACACCAAAAGGAATCCCAGGGTGATCTGCAACTGGGGCCACATGGAGTTGCCCTGGCAATGCTGCAAGACGAATGCCCATTTTCATAACCCTCCCTCTGCAAACTCACTCAGTCTTTCTCACATAACATTCCTTGCATCCTTGAAGTGACAGACATTTGCCAAGGACCTGAAACACAACAATGCAAGTTCTGGCTTCTTCATAGCTTCACTAGTCACACCGTCAAAGATCTGTGACAGCAGCTCTAACAAGCCAGGAGAGCCCTTGCATTCAGGGGGCAGTAGCAAAAAAAAAAAATACTGTTCTTCCCTTAAGGGGATCTCCTGTGTGAAAGGTAGCAGCAGCCAAGTTGCAGAAGAGACGATAAAATGTCAGACTCCTGGCAGTACAAAATGGCAGCTGAACCCTGGCGAAATGCCAAGCTGTTCAAACAGTGAATTGAGGAGTACACGGGACCATAATTATGATTAGCATAATAAGAGAGTGGTACAACAGCTACCTAGTTACTCTGAAGGGTCATGGAGAAATCATAACAAAGCAAAGTTTTAAGGAGAGACACAAAAGAAAACAATGACATAGCTGCCTGATGGGTTTTACCCGGAGGTTCTTCCATGCGTGAAGTACCGGCTGGGAGAAAGTACAAAGACTGTTTAAGAGATCAGGCTCTGAATCAAGAGCAGCCGGCCGTGTCTGCAGAACTCGAATGGCTCCACAACATATAAAAGATCATATGAAAAGTGTGACACTGAAGACAAGGGACCTTATGAGAAAAATAGGCTGAATAAATCTGAATAAAACCTGGGCTCAATAGAGTCAGTCAAGATTTTTTTCCTTTCTAACCAGAAAACACTGTTTTCTCTTTTCCTCAAATGAAGCAGAAGAGATAAAAATATGAGAAAAATTAACAAACAAAATCTGAACATTCTGATATTTGCATCTTTTCATTTTGAATGTCATATAAACAATATTTACAGATCCATTGCTTCCTGCAATTAGCCAGGTGTCTGTCTGGATGAAATTAATCGGAGCTGTAATACAAATATTAAACACAGAGTTTCAGAGAAAGCTATATGGATACGAAAATTTCTAGATTCACTGTACTTTGTATATCTGGAAGAATTTATAGACAGAGATGAAGTTTAAAATCAAAAGTTCTCTTTGCTAACAGAAAGATCAGAGTTTTCATTGAGAACTGAATTCCACAGAAGACACCGAGAATCTGTGTATTAAAAAAAAAATACCCTTATTTAGTAGGAACAGTCTGGTCCTCCATGAACAGAAATTTTACTGTTTACACATTGTCACCTCCCTTTTTCTTTATGCTGTTCCTGTTTCTCCTATTAAACTTTTCCAGTGTATACAAAAAATGTTTCTCTTAAGGCAAGGTCAACTCCCTCCCAATACAAGATAACCATATGCTGTATCCTGAGCGTCATCCATCAGGACGGCCTACCTTACAAGCTAAGACTGCCATTAAGATTCTCCATCTCATTTGTTATCATATGATATCAGACAGAACATCAACTTAAGATCTGCCTTTTGGATTTTAGAGGCTAATGCACTTGGACTGGAAAAAACCCTACCCTTGTTATCTTCCCATTGCTTTCAAACATCATTCCTTCCCTGTCTAAAATCCACAAAGTCATGGGTTTCTTCAATCTTTGGTGAAGGAAAAAAAAAAAAAAAAAAACAAAAAACAAAAAAAAACACCCACAACCCCAAACCACAAAAAAAACCCCCAACAACAAAACACAGCCTTTGTTATCTGTTTAACCGACTTCTTTCTAAGCACCTCTCTCTACACCAACAGGAATGAAACCCACCTTTAGAATGTAATAAACTTACACAGGCATCCCCATAAGGGAGATCGTATTCTTCTCAGACACAGAAATATTTCTACTGTCATAAATCCTTCCTGACAGCAATATCTGACAAATGCGATTTTAAATTATGCTTTTTCCAGCTTAATCACAGCTTTGCTATGTACACCAACAGACTGTGACACGCACTAGTGCAAGCTAAGCTCAGAGATATATACCTAAGGCACACATCTTAATTTTCATTCGAAGCGCTCATTGTAAACCATCATAACACCCAATTTAAACAATTTATCCTGTAAAAGTTCACCAATCAGTAATGTATTTCAGAACACAAATTCAGGGAAGCACACACTGATTTTTCCCAGTTAGGACAGTTGCTTATTAAACTTTTCATCTTCTTGTTAATAAACCCTGTATTTTAGATCATTTTAGAACATCCATTTATTCCCAAGAATAGGTATGTCTCCAATGCAACATATTTACGAAAAAAGGGAACCAGTATCTCTCTTGATCAGTAGTTTTGTGTAAATGACTATAAACATAGTAGTGAGAGGAAAAAAGATACACTACTGTTAAATACTATCAGGACTGAAGACGCAAAAGTACATACTCTATTTGCCTTTCAAATAAAGATTCTAAAATGCTGACTTGTAATGATTCTTAGTTCTGGATTTTGCTACTGTTCACAGTTAAATGCTTTACAATCACAGAACAGATGTCAGCAAGTAGCAAAAAGCAAGATCTCTGCTTTTAAAAAAAAATCTTACTTTGACAGTAATGAAAGAAATTCACAACTGATTGTTCTATATTAAATATCTGTACTGAAAGGACAAACCCAAGAGTTTTTGTAATCTCCAGCTCACCCATCGTGCAACTCAGAAAAACAGATAATGCAAACTAATCAACTGTCAGACTGAAATGTTCCAACTACTAATCCTGACTTGCTCATTTAAACAAAAGATAAGTCACTTACAGAACTGGATGAACAATCAGCTCTGGACTATATGATTTGATTACTGTTGCTGCATCTTTGGTACAAAACACATGGGATAAATCTGCACCCTAAAAAATAAAATTTGCAAACAGAATTATCAAATGTATACTCAATAACAACTTTATCATTCCAAACTTTACTCAGTGAATAATTCACCTGAATTCTTACTTTTTAGTAGTTAAAGCAAACTTCATTATTTTTTCTATTTTGGCTTGGACTACCATGCAATGCTTTGGATAAATTTTTTTGTATCTAACTTCCAATATAATTTTTTTTCTGTTTCTCACCAATAGGATGACTGAAAACCCAGATCTTGAACCTTTACTCACTCGAGAAATGTTTCTCATTTGCAGATGAACAAAGACTAACATGTCACATGTACAATGAGAAGAAAGGCAAAAGAACACAGGTGAACCAGAGACAAACTATATTAGAGAAGGAAAATAATACTATAATATACTTGCAAAATATAGCTATGGCAATCTATGAGTACCAGTCCTACCATTTTTACTCAGTGGGCCAAATCTGTACCAGGTAAAGACAGGCACAATTTCAACACCATCCCTTAAGTTAAATAAACATTAAAGCTGAGGAGTTTAGCCTCAAGATTCTGTTATTAACTCAAAATATCTGATGTACACAAAAATTATGTAAGCAGTGACCAAAAAGCCTGATCTTCTATCTGTCTTGCATATTGAAATTTCACGAGGTTAACAAAGTGTCTCCTCTGCTTTACTACTACACATTTAACATTTCAAGCTGCTAAGCAATGCAGAGATTTGAACCTATGACTCTTAATGTGCAGATGTATTGATCTGAGACCAAGTGACTTCAATAGGGGACCTCCTAGTACGCTACTGCATTTGCATACAGCGAACAGAAAGCTGAGTGGCCTGAATATCTTACATAAGAGCATCAAATAATATAATTTCAGTTTTAAATCCTTGAGAGACTGCATCCTGGGGGGGGAGGAAAGGGGGTGGTGGAAATACCGGGATTGGTTGCCTACTTATTGAAACAAAACTTCAAAAAAAAAAAAACATACCCAACGAACTGAAAGTACTGACACTACACAGAGTACTGAAAACTAGATGTATTATGTAAGCATGATTTGTTTACATTTGAAAAATCACCACTGCATGTAGTCTGCAGTAAATATACTTTTAGCCACTTAATATGTCACTAAAATAAGGAAGCTCACACTTACAGGAAAAAGCTTAGAAAATACTTCTGCTAAAGATTGTAATGTAAATAAAATGTGCTATTAAAAATTGTATTAAATTCAACCAACAGTCTTTAGACTTACAGCACATGAGAATTTTACTAGCCTAAAGCTGTAAGTTTTGAAAGAAAGTTACTTCATTCAACACACTTATCAGGTCCAGAAAAAAATTCTGAACTGACTGTAGCACTCAAAACATAACTTTAAACACTATTCTAAAGTTCTTTTCTTGTTCACTTTTAGAGAAAATATTTCATCAGGTTTTGAAATCTCCTATGCAAGTCTCTGATAAAATGGTTCTCCCTCTGAAATTTTCAATTTTTTGACATACGTCTAACTTGACCTTATGCAGAGAAAATATTCCCAGAAAACACAGCAAATGACAGGTATTTACAAAGTATTTCTACAAATCCAGGACTAAGGATTTTCTTTGTTAAACAGAAGACCTTTCAGAACTCTAATGTCATGCGCAGCACAGAACAAACGCTTTTAAAATATGGTGCTTAGCCAATATAAATGACAAAAAGTTCATTTTGGATTGGTATAGAAGGAACACATACCACTTTGAGAGCTGTAATTGCAGCAAAATACGGTGCTCCAGTGTACCTAGAAGGAAATACAATTTAGGTTAGGAAACACAGTCATGAGATCAGATAATCTGGACATCAGTCTGCCATAATGCAAGAATTAATTTGAAAAAAAGCTTTCTGTTTGCTGTAAAAGACATAAAATCTTACCAAAGCCAATCTCAAGCCTTCCTTTGATTTCAAAGGCCTGGGATTTCACCTTAGCCACCTGATCCTTTCACAGAAATACTTCTAAAGATCGTGCCATAAAAAGGCAAACTCTTCTCAGATGACCAACTTAAAAGTTTAGAGAGCAACAAAACACAAGAGTCAAGCACTGTTTGCAAGTCAAATCTGAGATGTGTGACCTGGATCAACACCATCTGGTTTTGGATGCTTAACTGAAGTGCCTAAACTGTGATTCCAGTTGCCCTAAATTCTCTTTATGAAAAACAAAGAGAGATATGGACAGAGTTACCCCGCAGAGGTGCCTACTTCTGCCAAGAGGTAAGAACCTAAGCCCATTAGATCAACAGGAAAACAACTCCTGGCTGATCAACCCAGCTATAAGACAGCACCTTTTTTCTCTTTATAGAATGATTATTAATGGCAGATGTCCAACAGCAGATCTTTTTTACACAAGAAGGATGCCATCTCTATTTCAAAAGGGAAAAATAAAAAGCAGGAAGGTGCAGTGGCTCATTCAAAGTACTGTGCAGATTACTGAACATGGCCAAGAAAAGAATAGAGCCTATTTCTAGGTCAGTACAGCATTTAACTGATTTACGCTGTAACTCTTTTTTTCCCCTGAAACACACAATTTCTATTACTCCAGAACATAAAACAAGGTATTGACAGAATCTAGTAAACACCACAATTTATCAAAATAAAAAGCATGCAGTAAGAAAATATTCTATTCCTGATGTGCCACTGTCTTACTCTATTCTACTTATCCTATGACTTCATCGCGCAATGGGAAAAGACTAACACCGAAAGTAGAGAGAGTTGAGTGGTCAAAGAAGACAGAGAAGGTAGACAAAGAAACAAACAGCGCTTTAAGTTTCAGCCACATTGACTACCAAAATTTTGCAATACAACTGCAGGCAAACATTCTTTCACAAGTGTGCATGGTCATGATGATAGACTAGTAAAGCTCTCTGGAGAATACTCATGTTTTAAATGTAAGGTGAGTTTGAATGGCTTCTACAAGTACTTATGACATCCTCAAACTCTCACTGAAACAAAAATCAAATTTCTGTTTAACTTACTCTTGACATCCTCCAACAATGCCAATACGTCCATCTTGACCTTTATGCTTTTTGCCTGTTAGAGGAGGGATAACATTGCGCACCAGTTGAAAAATATTCTCCATATCCTTCAGAGTGTGTGTTCTGTGCAGTGAAAAAGATCTCTCTATAACTGAAAAGAAGAAACTAAGTGTTACTTCAAAGTATGTTTTTCTTAAACTACCACCAGCGGTTTTTTAAGCACTCAAACACTTAATAAAACCACTCCAAGATACACAAAGTGACATACTTCTAAAAACCAAGTGCTTCATCACTTATAGGCCTTTAAAAGAGTGAGTAACTAGGGAAGGTGATCATTTAAAAAATTAATTTAGGGCCTGATACAGCGAATATTCCCACTGACTGCTCACAGTCCTAATTTAGGGCTCAGGTACAGAAAGAAACAACTGCCCAGAATAGTTGTATGAACATTTTGTAACTAGAAATATCTTCTTAGTTCAGCCTGAAATCACCTCCATAATTAAGCTCAAGTGAAATACATACACTTAGTAAGGACTAAACACATCCAGACATAGAGCAAGCACAGACCAACCAAAACCACATTTTAAACGTACACCCTACCTTAATTTTCACTTGCCCTTAAAGACTTCCACCTCTTAGAATCAGGGCCTATCTCACTAATTTTTTATTTTGGCAGGTGGTTATAAAGCAGAAGGAAGACTTTCTGCAAAACTATAATGACTTGACTACATGTCAAGTTACATATTAAAACAACTGCGTACCCAGAAGGCTACATATTCAAATTACTGTTTTGAAAGACTACAAAAAATTAGAAGAAAACAGTATTTCAACTATTAAAACTAAAGATAATTAAACTCTTTGCCTAACATGGGACAAATTAGAAGATGAGTACTTCTATCAATGAGGTATTACCTATACACCACAGTAAATACACTAAAATAAGTTCTTATATTTCAACAAAACTCATTAACTGTAAAATTCTGTTCAGAAGAGCAGTTTATTTAAACATTAATATTAGTCTCCTAGACTGTAACTGTAGCTATGATTATTTTTTACAGATCTTCTAAAAAGCTTTCAAGGAACTGCTATATAGTAACACATAATTATGTAAAAAATAACTCCCACAATACTCCTTTTTTTCAGCTGTATAAAACTTAGTAACCCCAGCTCCAAAATCCAGGGGGGAGGGGGTGGGGGGAAGGAGGAAGAAGAAAAACTGCTCCAGAGATTTTGGACATAATAATGCACAAAAAAAAGTTAGTAAACAGGAAAATTTGCATCTGTGTGCTCTTAGCAGAAAGCACCTTTTTCTCCATCCTTTACAGAATCTAAACCTAAACCAGACACTCTAAGCTTCAGTAATAAAATGCTTTAGTGCTCAATAATGACAAAACTCCTGGCTGATGTTTTGCTTTTAAAATCCTTCAGTAATACAGGCATCCCATTCCTACTGAGATTAATAAAAAAATTAAAAAAAAAAAAAAAAAGAAGAAAAGAAAAAACCATCCTGTTTTGGATTATGGCCAAAATAGCATTGCAGTGACCCAGAGGAGAACAAAATTCTTAACTCCTCTGGAAATAGGGCACATTATTTTCCTTAAATCACACTTCATACACTCACTGGTCTTCAACCACACAAGAAGTACACGTATCACATAGCTTGTAACCCTTAAAGTACAACGCTGTTAATAAGGTCCTCTGTTTCTTTGCTGCTGTTTTTTGTTTATATGTAAAGTGATGGCACAATAAATGAGGAAAAAAGAATTATGCCAAAAGTAATTCTTAATAGAGCCCCACTTACCTACAGAAACACTAAGGCATATTTAGCTATAAACAACTGAAATCTTAATTCCTTAAAAGATATGCTACCTGAAGCATTATTTTCACATTATGAACACTTTGTTACACCTTCACCAACTAAAAGATTAGAATCCCGAGTTGCTCTTGCAACATTTAAATATATATAATGCATCTTTGCACAGTGTAATATGACTGTACACTTGTATGACGAAGAAAAACTGAACTTGATACTAAAGTCTTTAACAATAATGAAACTCTTTCAGAGAAAAACCTTTCAGAAGTAATGGTAAGGCCTTATAAGATCCATCACCCCAGTCTAGAACCTCAAATAATTTCCTAAGGAATTTTCTAAAGCACTTCAGGTTTCCCTTTAATTTAAAAGGGGGAAAAAAAAAAAAAAAAAAAAAAAAAAAGAGAGAACAGTTAAAACACAGAGTTCATATGCATGCTGTTATTTATGAAAGTCTGCTGCCATCAAGGAATGCTACAGCCAGCTACCCAGTCAAGAAGAAACACAACCAGCCTAAACCCTCAACAGGCCTAACTATCCAGTCCCCCATGCATTTTACAAGGAAAGGCAGTATGTAACACAGAACTGAAAAGACTTCAAGATACTATCTGGAATCAGAGAACGCCCTTTAGGATCTGACACACCAGATTACTATTCAACACTGAGGCTGGGTGGTTTTTGTTTTTTCTTTTCAAACCATGTTTTTTACTTCCAAGCAGTGTGAAATTCGGAATTAAAACAGACGAGATCTGTTTCGTTTCCACACAGCAAGCTACAACCACTGAGCCCCAAACTGACTCTGGTTTCGGCTCTGATAGAGTATCCCCATTTTCCTTCTACTCATGCAGTCTACCTCCACGTACAAAGAGACCATGATAAAGATAAATGACACAGAGCCACAGATCCCAAGTAGTCTGTTAATGAATGCTAATATCCGATTATCAGCTGCTGGCTCACACATAAGGTACAGAAGTAAAAGTCTGTGCATAAATACCAATTCTAGAGCTACTGCTTTGCCTTTTTCTTAAATTCAGACGCCCAAAGAATTTATAAATGAACTGGTGTGGAAGAAAAATAAATTCCAATATTTTAATCCTCTATTAAACCTACTACAGTAACATGAAGTTTAATTAAAAGATCTAGAATTTTGATTTAAATAAATTTATTTTAAAGATGCCAAATTTTAACATTTGACTTACTTCAGTGTAGGCAAAACTCCACACTTTTCCCAACCCTGAAAGTACATATGCACAGCCTTAACTTCAGGTACTGAGTTAGGCCTGTTAACTTCAACAGCAGCAAAATTTCCAGTACAAGGTACCTAGTGTTTCTAGACAGCCTTCCGCAAGTGTGCTACTTGCCTTTTATATACAAAACATCTCCTAACTTTACTTTACAGAGATGTGAATGTGGAAAGAAATCTCCAGCATTGACAGGGTTCGAAAGGTGTGATTTCGCTCTTTAAATTTTTTTATAACTAATGTATCTATATTAAATAAGCAGTACAATGGTACGAATTACGTTTTGATTTAATTTTACACCAGAGAGACGCCTTCACCACAATATTAAATAATTCCAATTAGCTTTTATTTTCAAAAGCTACTTACTACCAGTGCCTTCACACAGATGTTTAAAAAAACCTAGCTTTTATTTATGCTATAGAAGGAAGTACCTATTGGTGGAGAAAGTGCTGCTGTCATAGCATTATAGTTAAAGTTATCCCCATATGAACGATGGTTCGCCCTCTGAGGTGGACTTGCTGGTATAGATTGTGACCTTTGTGATACCGTAGAAGAAATTCCTGCCAACATCTGTCCCAACATCTGTAACATCTGGAGCTCTCGAGCATGCTCAGCTTCCCGACGCTTGTCCTCGATTTTGAGCCTCTGTTCTTCATATCTGTAAAATTTCTCTTCTGTATCCACGCTCTGCTGCAGGAATTTTTCCATCATTTTATCCAACGTTAAATTTGCATGCCGTTTTTTTGATCTTTTGGGCTGATTGAGAGGTGGGGCAATAGTCGGAGCATTGATTTCTTTAAAGCCTAAAACAAGAAGGGAGACACTTATTTTTCTGAAGAAAAATAATTTCCGAACAAGAAAGCAGCAAAAAAACCTCCCTGTGAGATGTGCACCTGATGCGTCACAAAGTTGTTATACTTTTTCAGTGTGAACTGTAATAATTTCAGATGTTTTTATTTCAGACTACCAAAGCAAAACCACAAGCTTCTACAAAGTTACAAAAGTAACATGAAAATCACACACAGAGGCATCTTTTAATTGTTGTAGTACTAAACTTCAACAATAGGAGTCTTTTTGATCTTCTAAAAAGGTTTAAGTGAAGGCTATTAAATAGTATAACCTCATTTGTGTATTGCAGGTAATTATATTAATCTAAATTGAGTTTCAGTCTGTTGGCATTCTGGATTTGCATTTCAAAAGAACATTTGTGTAAACAACTCTTTGATGCGGTTTATGTGTAAAAAGAAGGTTGGTTAAACGTCAACCAATTGGCTGATTCCTCAGTGATGTCAACTTCTGAAGACAGGTTCTTGTTTGTATTAAAACCACGGCATTAATCTAGATTTAAAAAACCCGGCCCCCCCCCCCCCAACATCCGCAACACAAATACGAAGCTGAGGGTAAAGAAGGAGCAAGGAAAGGCCAGGCTTTATCCAAGGGCTGTTTCTGTCCACAAGCCTGCTTAAGTTAGAAGGGGTGCTTCTGACACAACTCAAGCAATTAATTACGTAAAAGCTCTCTCGCTAGCTTTCTGGCCCATCTGCAACAATAAGCAGATTTTTCAGGTATTATCGTCATCATCGTTTCAATACTGATTAACAAAACTGCATAGAGTCTGCAGGGAACAGGAAAATTCTCCAGCCAGGACACCTATTTTCTTGTACAAGTGCTACCTGACACTTTGTCTTGATAATCCCCAGTTTTCCATTGGTTTTCCCATTGATAAACACTGATAAAAACTCACTACGGTCTCTGTCTCCTAGCATCTCCCCCTACTTGGTTTGCAGCATTTCTTGCCCCCTGTGGCACCCCGCTCCCCTTCCAGGCAGCGTTCGCGGAGAAGGGTGGGATGAAAGCTCTTGGGGACTAGCAAGGTGCAGGAAAGGGAGGGAACGGGAGCGCAGAG